>NW_027442247.1:0-157824 GCF_048569485.1 Anomaloglossus baeobatrachus
TCGGCGAATGCTTAGCTTAAATGATTGCAAGATAACCCAACAAAACTTTTAGTGGAATTTCTACTTATTTTATTAAATATCATCTCCACCAAACAGGACAAGCTTGCATCTGTTATCGTTTTGGAGAAAAATGTGTTCAATTTTCATGTAATGCGCGAAATGCCTTAAAAATGGCTTTAAAATGGATTTGGAGCATGGAGACGATTATCTCGGGATTGCAAGATAACCAAACAAAACTTTTAGTGTGATTTCTACTTATTTTATTAAATATCATCTCCACCAAACAGGGACAAGCTTTGCATCTGTTATAGTTTTTGGAGAAAAATGTGTTCATTTCATGTATGCGCGAAATGCCTTAAAAATGGCTTTAAATTGGATTTGGAGCATGGAGACGATTATCTCGGGATTGCAAGATAACCAAACAAAAACTTTTAGTGGATTTCTACTTATTTTATTAAATATCATCTCCACCAAACAGGACAAGCTTGCATCTGTTATAGTTTTGGAGAAAAATGTGTTCATTTCATGTATTGCGCGAAATGCCTTAAGAAATGGCTTTAAAATGGATTTGGAGCATGGAGACGATTATCTCGGGATTGCAAGATAACCAAACAAAACTTTTAGTGGATTTCTACTTATTTTATTAAATATCATCTCCACCAAACAGGACAAGCTTGCATCTGTTATAGTTTTGGAGAAAAAATGTGTTCATTTCATGTATGCGAGAAATGCCTTAAAAATGGCTTTAAAATGGATTTGGAGCATGGAGACGATTATCTCGGGATTGCAAGATAACCCAAACAAAACTTTTAGTGGATTTCTACTTATTTAATTAAATATCATCTCCACCAAACAGGACAAGCTTGCATCTGTTATAGTTTTGGAGAAAAATGTGTTCATTTCATGTATGCGCGAAATGCCCTTAGAAAATGGCTTTAAAATGGATTTGGAGCATGGAGACGATTATCTCGGGATTGCAAGATAACCAAACAAACTTTTAGTGGATTTCTACTTATTTTATTAAATATCATCTCCACCAAACAGGACAAGCTTGCATCTGTTATAGTTTTGGAGAAAAATGTGTTCATTTCATGTATGCGCGAAATGCCTTAGAAAATGGCTTTAAAATGGATTTGGAGCATGGAGACGATTATCTCGGGATTGCAAGATAACCAAACAAAACTTTTAGTGGATTTCTACTTATTTTAATTAAATATCATCTCCACCAAACAGGACAAGCTTGCATCTGTTATAGTTTTGGAGAAAAATGTGTTCATTTCATGTATGCGCGAAATGCCTTAAAAATGGCTTTAAAATGGGATTTGGAGCATGGAGACGATTATCTCGGGATTGCAAGATAACCAAACAAAACTTTTAGTGGATTTCTACTTATTTAATTAAATATCATCTCCACCAAACAGGACAAGCTTGCATCTGTTATAGTTTTGGAGAAAAATGTGTTCATTTCATTTATGCGCGAAATGCCTTAGAAATGGCTTTAAAATGGATTTGGAGCATGGAGACGATTATCTCGGGATTGCAAGATAACCAAACAAAACTTTTAGTGGATTTCTACTTATTTTATTAAATATCATCTCACCAAACAGGACAAGCTTGCATCTGTTATAGTTTTTGGAGAAAAATGTGTTCATTTCATGTATGCGCGAAATGCCTTAAAAATGGCTTTAAAATGGATTTGGAGCATGGAGACGATTATCTCGGGATTGCAAGATAACCAAACAAAACTTTTAGTGGATTTCTACTTATTTTATTAAATATCATCTCCACCAAACAGGACAAGCTTGCATCTGTTATAGTTTTGGAGAAAAATGTGTTCATTTCATTTATGCGCGAAAATGCCTTAGAAATGGCTTTAAAATGGATTTGGGAGCATGGAGACGATTATCTCGGGATTGCAAGATAACCAAACAAAACTTTTAGTGGATTTCTACTTATTTTATTAAATATCATCTCCACCAAACAGGACAAGCTTGCATCTGTTATAGTTTTGGAGAAAAATGTGTTCATTTCATGTATGCGCGAAATGCCTTAAAAATGGCTTTAAAATGGATTTGGAGCATGGAGACGATTATCTCGGGATTGCAAGATAACCAAACAAAACTTTTAGTGGATTTCTACTTATTTAATTAAATATCATCTCCACCAAACAGGACAAGCTTGCATCTGTTATAGTTTTGGAGAAAAATGTGTTCATTTCATTTATGCGCGAAATGCCTTAGAAATGGCTTTAAAATGGATTTGGAGCATGGAGACGATTATCTCGGGATTGCAAGATAACCAAACAAAACTTTTAGTGGATTTCTACTTATTTTATTAAATATCATCTCCACCAAACAGGACAAGCTTGCATCTGTTATAGTTTTGGAGAAAAATGTGTTCATTTCATGTATGCGCGAAATGCCTTAAAAATGGCTTTAAAATGGATTTTGGAGCATGGAGACGATTATCTCGGGATTGCAAGATAACCAAACAAAACTTTTAGTGGATTTCTACTTATTTAATTAAAATATCATCTCCACCAAACAGGACAAGCTTGCATCTGTTATAGTTTTGGAGAAAAATGTGTTCATTTCATTTATGCGCGAAATGCCTTAGAAATGGCTTTAAAATGGATTTGGAGCATGGAGACGATTATCTCGGGATTGCAAGATAACCAAACAAAACTTTTAGTGGATTTCTACTTATTTTATTAAATATCATCTCCACCAAACAGGACAAGCTTGCATCTGTTATAGTTTTGGAGAAAAATGTGTTCATTTCATGTATGCGCGAAATGCCTTAAAAATGGCTTTAAAATGGATTTGGAGCATGGAGACGATTATCTCGGGATTGCAAGATAACCAAACAAAACTTTTAGTGGATTTCTACTTATTTAATTAAATATCATCTCCACCAAACAGGACAAGCTTGCATCTGTTATAGTTTTGGAGAAAAATGTGTTCATTTCATTTATGCGCGAAATGCCTTAGAAATGGCTTTAAAATGGATTTGGAGCATGGAGACGATTATCTCGGGATTGCAAGATAACCAAACAAAACTTTTAGTGGATTTCTACTTATTTTATTAAATATCATCTCCACCAAACAGGACAAGCTTGCATCTGTTATAGTTTTGGAGAAAAATGTGTTCATTTCATGTATGCGCGAAATGCCTTAAAAATGGCTTTAAAATGGATTTGGAGCATGGAGACGATTATCTCGGGATTGCAAGATAACCAAACAAAACTTTTAGTGGATTTCTACTTATTTAATTAAATATCATCTCCACCAAACAGGACAAGCTTGCATCTGTTATAGTTTTGGAGAAAAATGTGTTCATTTCATTTTATGCGCGAAATGCCTTAGAAATGGCTTTAAAATGGATTTGGAGCATGGAGAGACGATTATCTCGGGATTGCAAGATAACCAAACAAAACTTTTAGTGGATTTCTACTTATTTTATTAAATATCATCTCCACCAAACAGGACAAGCTTGCATCTGTTATAGTTTTGGAGAAAAATGTGTTCATTTCATGTATGCGCGAAATGCCTTAAAAATGGCTTTAAAATGGATTTGGAGCATGGAGACGATTATCTCGGGATTGCAAGATAACCAAACAAAACTTTTAGTGGATTTCTACTTATTTTATTAAATATCATCTCCACCAAACAGGACAAGCTTGCATCTGTTATAGTTTTGGAGAAAAATGTGTTCATTTCATGTATGCGCGAAATGCCTTAAAAATGGCTTTAAAATGGATTTGGAGCATGGAGACGATTATCTCGGGATTGCAAGATAACCAAACAAAACTTTTAGTGGATTTCTACTTATTTTATTAAATATCATCTCCACCAAACAGGACAAGCTTGCATCTGTTATAGTTTTGGAGAAAAATGTGTTCATTTCATGTATGCGCGAAATGCCTTAAAAATGGCTTTAAAATGGATTTGGAGCATGGAGACGATTATCTCGGGATTGCAAGATAACCAAACAAAACTTTTAGTGGATTTCTACTTATTTTATTAAATATCATCTCCACCAAACAGGACAAGCTTGCATCTGTTATAGTTTTGGAGAAAAATGTGTTCATTTCATGTATGCGCGAAATGCCTTAAAAATGGCTTTAAAATGGATTTGGAGCATGGAGACGATTATCTCGGGATTGCAAGATAACCAAACAAAACTTTTAGTGGATTTCTACTTATTTTATTAAATATCATCTCCACCAAACAGGACAAGCTTGCATCTGTTATAGTTTTGGAGAAAAATGTGTTCATTTCATGTATGCGCGAAATGCCTTAAAAATGGCTTTAAAATGGATTTGGAGCATGGAGACGATTATCTCGGGATTGCAAGATAACCAAACAAAACTTTTAGTGGATTTCTACTTATTTTATTAAATATCATCTCCACCAAACAGGACAAGCTTGCATCTGTTATAGTTTTGGAGAAAAATGTGTTCATTTCATGTATGCGCGAAATGCCTTAAAAATGGCTTTAAAATGGATTTGGAGCATGGAGACGATTATCTCGGGATTGCAAGATAACCAAACAAAACTTTTAGTGGATTTCTACTTATTTTATTAAATATCATCTCCACCAAACAGGACAAGCTTGCATCTGTTATAGTTTTGGAGAAAAATGTGTTCATTTCATGTATGCGCGAAATGCCTTAAAAATGGCTTTAAAATGGATTTGGAGCATGGAGACGATTATCTCGGGATTGCAAGATAACCAAACAAAACTTTTAGTGGATTTCTACTTATTTTATTAAATATCATCTCCACCAAACAGGACAAGCTTGCATCTGTTATAGTTTTGGAGAAAAATGTGTTCATTTCATGTATGCGCGAAATGCCTTAAAAATGGCTTTAAAATGGATTTGGAGCATGGAGACGATTATCTCGGGATTGCAAGATAACCAAACAAAACTTTTAGTGGATTTCTACTTATTTTATTAAATATCATCTCCACCAAACAGGACAAGCTTGCATCTGTTATAGTTTTGGAGAAAAATGTGTTCATTTCATGTATGCGCGAAATGCCTTAAAAATGTGCTTTAAAATGGATTTGGAGCATGGAGACGATTATCTCGGGATTGCAAGATAACCAAACAAAACTTTTAGTGGATTTCTACTTATTTTATTAAATATCATCTCCACCAAACAGGACAAGCTTGCATCTGTTATAGTTTTGGAGAAAAATGTGTTCATTTCATGTATGCGCGAAATGCCTTAAAAATGGCTTTAAAATGGATTTGGAGCATGGAGACGATTATCTCGGGATTGCAAGATAACCAAACAAAACTTTTAGTGGATTTCTACTTATTTTATTAAATATCATCTCCACCAAACAGGACAAGCTTGCATCTGTTATAGTTTTGGAGAAAAATGTGTTCATTTCATGTATGCGCGAAATGCCTTAAAAATGGCTTTAAAATGGATTTGGAGCATGGAGACGATTATCTCGGGATTGCAAGATAACCAAACAAAACTTTTAGTGGATTTCTACTTATTTTATTAAATATCATCTCCACCAAACAGGACAAGCTTGCATCTGTTATAGTTTTGGAGAAAAATGTGTTCATTTCATGTATGCGCGAAATGCCTTAAAAATGGCTTTAAAATGGATTTGGAGCATGGAGACGATTATCTCGGGATTGCAAGATAACCAAACAAAACTTTTAGTGGATTTCTACTTATTTTATTAAATATCATCTCCACCAAACAGGACAAGCTTGCATCTGTTATAGTTTTGGAGAAAAATGTGTTCATTTCATGTATGCGCGAAATGCCTTAAAAATGGCTTTAAAATGGATTTGGAGCATGGAGACGATTATCTCGGGATTGCAAGATAACCAAACAAAACTTTTAGTGGATTTCTACTTATTTTATTAAATATCATCTCCACCAAACAGGACAAGCTTGCATCTGTTATAGTTTTGGAGAAAAATGTGTTCATTTCATGTATGCGCGAAATGCCTTAAAAATGGCTTTAAAATGGATTTGGAGCATGGAGACGATTATCTCGGGATTGCAAGATAACCAAACAAAACTTTTAGTGGATTTCTACTTATTTTATTAAATATCATCTCCACCAAACAGGACAAGCTTGCATCTGTTATAGTTTTGGAGAAAAATGTGTTCATTTCATGTATGCGCGAAATGCCTTAAAAATGGCTTTAAAATGGATTTGGAGCATGGAGACGATTATCTCGGGATTGCAAGATAACCAAACAAAACTTTTAGTGGATTTCTACTTATTTTATTAAATATCATCTCCACCAAACAGGACAAGCTTGCATCTGTTATAGTTTTGGAGAAAAATGTGTTCATTTCATGTATGCGCGAAATGCCTTAAAAATGGCTTTAAAATGGATTTGGAGCATGGAGACGATTATCTCGGGATTGCAAGATAACCAAACAAAACTTTTAGTGGATTTCTACTTATTTTATTAAATATCATCTCCACCAAACAGGACAAGCTTGCATCTGTTATAGTTTTGGAGAAAAATGTGTTCATTTCATGTATGCGCGAAATGCCTTAAAAATGGCTTTAAAATGGATTTGGAGCATGGAGACGATTATCTCGGGATTGCAAGATAACCAAACAAAACTTTTAGTGGATTTCTACTTATTTTATTAAATATCATCTCCACCAAACAGGACAAGCTTGCATCTGTTATAGTTTTGGAGAAAAATGTGTTCATTTCATGTATGCGCGAAATGCCTTAAAAATGGCTTTAAAATGGATTTGGAGCATGGAGACGATTATCTCGGGATTGCAAGATAACCAAACAAAACTTTTAGTGGATTTCTACTTATTTTATTAAATATCATCTCCACCAAACAGGACAAGCTTGCATCTGTTATAGTTTTGGAGAAAAATGTGTTCATTTCATGTATGCGCGAAATGCCTTAAAAATGGCTTTAAAATGGATTTGGAGCATGGAGACGATTATCTCGGGATTGCAAGATAACCAAACAAAACTTTTAGTGGATTTCTACTTATTTTATTAAATATCATCTCCACCAAACAGGACAAGCTTGCATCTGTTATAGTTTTGGAGAAAAATGTGTTCATTTCATGTATGCGCGAAATGCCTTAAAAATGGCTTTAAAATGGATTTGGAGCATGGAGACGATTATCTCGGGATTGCAAGATAACCAAACAAAACTTTTAGTGGATTTCTACTTATTTTATTAAATATCATCTCCACCAAACAGGACAAGCTTGCATCTGTTATAGTTTTGGAGAAAAATGTGTTCATTTCATGTATGCGCGAAATGCCTTAAAAATGGCTTTAAAATGGATTTGGAGCATGGAGACGATTATCTCGGGATTGCAAGATAACCAAACAAAACTTTTAGTGGATTTCTACTTATTTTATTAAATATCATCTCCACCAAACAGGACAAGCTTGCATCTGTTATAGTTTTGGAGAAAAATGTGTTCATTTCATGTATGCGCGAAATGCCTTAAAAATGGCTTTAAAATGGATTTGGAGCATGGAGACGATTATCTCGGGATTGCAAGATAACCAAACAAAACTTTTAGTGGATTTCTACTTATTTTATTAAATATCATCTCCACCAAACAGGACAAGCTTGCATCTGTTATAGTTTTGGAGAAAAATGTGTTCATTTCATGTATGCGCGAAATGCCTTAAAAATGGCTTTAAAATGGATTTGGAGCATGGAGACGATTATCTCGGGATTGCAAGATAACCAAACAAAACTTTTAGTGGATTTCTACTTATTTTATTAAATATCATCTCCACCAAACAGGACAAGCTTGCATCTGTTATAGTTTTGGAGAAAAATGTGTTCATTTCATGTATGCGCGAAATGCCTTAAAAATGGCTTTAAAATGGATTTGGAGCATGGAGACGATTATCTCGGGATTGCAAGATAACCAAACAAAACTTTTAGTGGATTTCTACTTATTTTATTAAATATCATCTCCACCAAACAGGACAAGCTTGCATCTGTTATAGTTTTGGAGAAAAATGTGTTCATTTCATGTATGCGCGAAATGCCTTAAAAATGGCTTTAAAATGGATTTGGAGCATGGAGACGATTATCTCGGGATTGCAAGATAACCAAACAAAACTTTTAGTGGATTTCTACTTATTTTATTAAATATCATCTCCACCAAACAGGACAAGCTTGCATCTGTTATAGTTTTGGAGAAAAATGTGTTCATTTCATGTATGCGCGAAATGCCTTAAAAATGGCTTTAAAATGGATTTGGAGCATGGAGACGATTATCTCGGGATTGCAAGATAACCAAACAAAACTTTTAGTGGATTTCTACTTATTTTATTAAATATCATCTCCACCAAACAGGACAAGCTTGCATCTGTTATAGTTTTGGAGAAAAATGTGTTCATTTCATGTATGCGCGAAATGCCTTAAAAATGGCTTTAAAATGGATTTGGAGCATGGAGACGATTATCTCGGGATTGCAAGATAACCAAACAAAACTTTTAGTGGATTTCTACTTATTTTATTAAATATCATCTCCACCAAACAGGACAAGCTTGCATCTGTTATAGTTTTGGAGAAAAATGTGTTCATTTCATGTATGCGCGAAATGCCTTAAAAATGGCTTTAAAATGGATTTGGAGCATGGAGACGATTATCTCGGGATTGCAAGATAACCAAACAAAACTTTTAGTGGATTTCTACTTATTTTATTAAATATCATCTCCACCAAACAGGACAAGCTTGCATCTGTTATAGTTTTGGAGAAAAATGTGTTCATTTCATGTATGCGCGAAATGCCTTAAAAATGGCTTTAAAATGGATTTGGAGCATGGAGACGATTATCTCGGGATTGCAAGATAACCAAACAAAACTTTTAGTGGATTTCTACTTATTTTATTAAATATCATCTCCACCAAACAGGACAAGCTTGCATCTGTTATAGTTTTGGAGAAAAATGTGTTCATTTCATGTATGCGCGAAATGCCTTAAAAATGGCTTTAAAATGGATTTGGAGCATGGAGACGATTATCTCGGGATTGCAAGATAACCAAACAAAACTTTTAGTGGATTTCTACTTATTTTATTAAATATCATCTCCACCAAACAGGACAAGCTTGCATCTGTTATAGTTTTGGAGAAAAATGTGTTCATTTCATGTATGCGCGAAATGCCTTAAAAATGGCTTTAAAATGGATTTGGAGCATGGAGACGATTATCTCGGGATTGCAAGATAACCAAACAAAACTTTTAGTGGATTTCTACTTATTTTATTAAATATCATCTCCACCAAACAGGACAAGCTTGCATCTGTTATAGTTTTGGAGAAAAATG
Source organism: Anomaloglossus baeobatrachus (assembly GCF_048569485.1). Lineage (NCBI taxonomy): Eukaryota > Metazoa > Chordata > Amphibia > Anura > Aromobatidae > Anomaloglossus > Anomaloglossus baeobatrachus. The sequence continues at coordinate 9,321 of NW_027442247.1, forward strand.
TGTTCATTTCATGTATGCGCGAAATGCCTTAAAAATGGCTTTAAAATGGATTTGGAGCATGGAGACGATTATCTCGGGATTGCAAGATAACCAAACAAAACTTTTAGTGGATTTCTACTTATTTTATTAAATATCATCTCCACCAAACAGGACAAGCTTGCATCTGTTATAGTTTTGGAGAAAAATGTGTTCATTTCATGTATGCGCGAAATGCCTTAAAAATGGCTTTAAAATGGATTTGGAGCATGGAGACGATTATCTCGGGATTGCAAGATAACCAAACAAAACTTTTAGTGGATTTCTACTTATTTTATTAAATATCATCTCCACCAAACAGGACAAGCTTGCATCTGTTATAGTTTTGGAGAAAAATGTGTTCATTTCATGTATGCGCGAAATGCCTTAAAAATGGCTTTAAAATGGATTTGGAGCATGGAGACGATTATCTCGGGATTGCAAGATAACCAAACAAAACTTTTAGTGGATTTCTACTTATTTTATTAAATATCATCTCCACCAAACAGGACAAGCTTGCATCTGTTATAGTTTTGGAGAAAAATGTGTTCATTTCATGTATGCGCGAAATGCCTTAAAAATGGCTTTAAAATGGATTTGGAGCATGGAGACGATTATCTCGGGATTGCAAGATAACCAAACAAAACTTTTAGTGGATTTCTACTTATTTTATTAAATATCATCTCCACCAAACAGGACAAGCTTGCATCTGTTATAGTTTTGGAGAAAAATGTGTTCATTTCATGTATGCGCGAAATGCCTTAAAAATGGCTTTAAAATGGATTTGGAGCATGGAGACGATTATCTCGGGATTGCAAGATAACCAAACAAAACTTTTAGTGGATTTCTACTTATTTTATTAAATATCATCTCCACCAAACAGGACAAGCTTGCATCTGTTATAGTTTTGGAGAAAAATGTGTTCATTTCATGTATGCGCGAAATGCCTTAAAAATGGCTTTAAAATGGATTTGGAGCATGGAGACGATTATCTCGGGATTGCAAGATAACCAAACAAAACTTTTAGTGGATTTCTACTTATTTTATTAAATATCATCTCCACCAAACAGGACAAGCTTGCATCTGTTATAGTTTTGGAGAAAAATGTGTTCATTTCATGTATGCGCGAAATGCCTTAAAAATGGCTTTAAAATGGATTTGGAGCATGGAGACGATTATCTCGGGATTGCAAGATAACCAAACAAAACTTTTAGTGGATTTCTACTTATTTTATTAAATATCATCTCCACCAAACAGGACAAGCTTGCATCTGTTATAGTTTTGGAGAAAAATGTGTTCATTTCATGTATGCGCGAAATGCCTTAAAAATGGCTTTAAAATGGATTTGGAGCATGGAGACGATTATCTCGGGATTGCAAGATAACCAAACAAAACTTTTAGTGGATTTCTACTTATTTTATTAAATATCATCTCCACCAAACAGGACAAGCTTGCATCTGTTATAGTTTTGGAGAAAAATGTGTTCATTTCATGTATGCGCGAAATGCCTTAAAAATGGCTTTAAAATGGATTTGGAGCATGGAGACGATTATCTCGGGATTGCAAGATAACCAAACAAAACTTTTAGTGGATTTCTACTTATTTTATTAAATATCATCTCCACCAAACAGGACAAGCTTGCATCTGTTATAGTTTTGGAGAAAAATGTGTTCATTTCATGTATGCGCGAAATGCCTTAAAAATGGCTTTAAAATGGATTTGGAGCATGGAGACGATTATCTCGGGATTGCAAGATAACCAAACAAAACTTTTAGTGGATTTCTACTTATTTTATTAAATATCATCTCCACCAAACAGGACAAGCTTGCATCTGTTATAGTTTTGGAGAAAAATGTGTTCATTTCATGTATGCGCGAAATGCCTTAAAAATGGCTTTAAAATGGATTTGGAGCATGGAGACGATTATCTCGGGATTGCAAGATAACCAAACAAAACTTTTAGTGGATTTCTACTTATTTTATTAAATATCATCTCCACCAAACAGGACAAGCTTGCATCTGTTATAGTTTTGGAGAAAAATGTGTTCATTTCATGTATGCGCGAAATGCCTTAAAAATGGCTTTAAAATGGATTTGGAGCATGGAGACGATTATCTCGGGATTGCAAGATAACCAAACAAAACTTTTAGTGGATTTCTACTTATTTTATTAAATATCATCTCCACCAAACAGGACAAGCTTGCATCTGTTATAGTTTTGGAGAAAAATGTGTTCATTTCATGTATGCGCGAAATGCCTTAAAAATGGCTTTAAAATGGATTTGGAGCATGGAGACGATTATCTCGGGATTGCAAGATAACCAAACAAAACTTTTAGTGGATTTCTACTTATTTTATTAAATATCATCTCCACCAAACAGGACAAGCTTGCATCTGTTATAGTTTTGGAGAAAAATGTGTTCATTTCATGTATGCGCGAAATGCCTTAAAAATGGCTTTAAAATGGATTTGGAGCATGGAGACGATTATCTCGGGATTGCAAGATAACCAAACAAAACTTTTAGTGGATTTCTACTTATTTTATTAAATATCATCTCCACCAAACAGGACAAGACTTGCATCTGTTATAGTTTTGGAGAAAAATGTGTTCATTTCATGTATGCGCGAAATGCCTTAAAAATGGCTTTAAAATGGATTTGGAGCATGGAGACGATTATCTCGGGATTGCAAGATAACCAAACAAAACTTTTAGTGGATTTCTACTTATTTTATTAAATATCATCTCCACCAAACAGGACAAGCTTGCATCTGTTATAGTTTTGGAGAAAAATGTGTTCATTTCATGTATGCGCGAAATGCCTTAAAAATGGCTTTAAAATGGATTTGGAGCATGGAGACGATTATCTCGGGATTGCAAGATAACCAAACAAAACTTTTAGTGGATTTCTACTTATTTTATTAAATATCATCTCCACCAAACAGGACAAGCTTGCATCTGTTATAGTTTTGGAGAAAAATGTGTTCATTTCATGTATGCGCGAAATGCCTTAAAAATGGCTTTAAAATGGATTTGGAGCATGGAGACGATTATCTCGGGATTGCAAGATAACCAAACAAAACTTTTAGTGGATTTCTACTTATTTTATTAAATATCATCTCCACCAAACAGGACAAGCTTGCATCTGTTATAGTTTTGGAGAAAAATGTGTTCATTTCATGTATGCGCGAAATGCCTTAAAAATGGCTTTAAAATGGATTTGGAGCATGGAGACGATTATCTCGGGATTGCAAGATAACCAAACAAAACTTTTAGTGGATTTCTACTTATTTTATTAAATATCATCTCCACCAAACAGGACAAGCTTGCATCTGTTATAGTTTTGGAGAAAAATGTGTTCATTTCATGTATGCGCGAAATGCCTTAAAAATGGCTTTAAAATGGATTTGGAGCATGGAGACGATTATCTCGGGATTGCAAGATAACCAAACAAAACTTTTAGTGGATTTCTACTTATTTTATTAAATATCATCTCCACCAAACAGGACAAGCTTGCATCTGTTATAGTTTTGGAGAAAAATGTGTTCATTTCATGTATGCGCGAAATGCCTTAAAAATGGCTTTAAAATGGATTTGGAGCATGGAGACGATTATCTCGGGATTGCAAGATAACCAAACAAAACTTTTAGTGGATTTCTACTTATTTTATTAAATATCATCTCCACCAAACAGGACAAGCTTGCATCTGTTATAGTTTTGGAGAAAAATGTGTTCATTTCATGTATGCGCGAAATGCCTTAAAAATGGCTTTAAAATGGATTTGGAGCATGGAGACGATTATCTCGGGATTGCAAGATAACCAAACAAAACTTTTAGTGGATTTCTACTTATTTTATTAAATATCATCTCCACCAAACAGGACAAGCTTGCATCTGTTATAGTTTTGGAGAAAAATGTGTTCATTTCATGTATGCGCGAAATGCCTTAAAAATGGCTTTAAAATGGATTTGGAGCATGGAGACGATTATCTCGGGATTGCAAGATAACCAAACAAAACTTTTAGTGGATTTCTACTTATTTTATTAAATATCATCTCCACCAAACAGGACAAGCTTGCATCTGTTATAGTTTTGGAGAAAAATGTGTTCATTTCATGTATGCGCGAAATGCCTTAAAAATGGCTTTAAAATGGATTTGGAGCATGGAGACGATTATCTCGGGATTGCAAGATAACCAAACAAAACTTTTAGTGGATTTCTACTTATTTTATTAAATATCATCTCCACCAAACAGGACAAGCTTGCATCTGTTATAGTTTTGGAGAAAAATGTGTTCATTTCATGTATGCGCGAAATGCCTTAAAAATGGCTTTAAAATGGATTTGGAGCATGGAGACGATTATCTCGGGATTGCAAGATAACCAAACAAAACTTTTAGTGGATTTCTACTTATTTTATTAAATATCATCTCCACCAAACAGGACAAGCTTGCATCTGTTATAGTTTTGGAGAAAAATGTGTTCATTTCATGTATGCGCGAAATGCCTTAAAAATGGCTTTAAAATGGATTTGGAGCATGGAGACGATTATCTCGGGATTGCAAGATAACCAAACAAAACTTTTAGTGGATTTCTACTTATTTTATTAAATATCATCTCCACCAAACAGGACAAGCTTGCATCTGTTATAGTTTTGGAGAAAAATGTGTTCATTTCATGTATGCGCGAAATGCCTTAAAAATGGCTTTAAAATGGATTTGGAGCATGGAGACGATTATCTCGGGATTGCAAGATAACCAAACAAAACTTTTAGTGGATTTCTACTTATTTTATTAAATATCATCTCCACCAAACAGGACAAGCTTGCATCTGTTATAGTTTTGGAGAAAAATGTGTTCATTTCATGTATGCGCGAAATGCCTTAAAAATGGCTTTAAAATGGATTTGGAGCATGGAGACGATTATCTCGGGATTGCAAGATAACCAAACAAAACTTTTAGTGGATTTCTACTTATTTTATTAAATATCATCTCCACCAAACAGGACAAGCTTGCATCTGTTATAGTTTTGGAGAAAAATGTGTTCATTTCATGTATGCGCGAAATGCCTTAAAAATGGCTTTAAAATGGATTTGGAGCATGGAGACGATTATCTCGGGATTGCAAGATAACCAAACAAAACTTTTAGTGGATTTCTACTTATTTTATTAAATATCATCTCCACCAAACAGGACAAGCTTGCATCTGTTATAGTTTTGGAGAAAAATGTGTTCATTTCATGTATGCGCGAAATGCCTTAAAAATGGCTTTAAAATGGATTTGGAGCATGGAGACGATTATCTCGGGATTGCAAGATAACCAAACAAAACTTTTAGTGGATTTCTACTTATTTTATTAAATATCATCTCCACCAAACAGGACAAGCTTGCATCTGTTATAGTTTTGGAGAAAAATGTGTTCATTTCATGTATGCGCGAAATGCCTTAAAAATGGCTTTAAAATGGATTTGGAGCATGGAGACGATTATCTCGGGATTGCAAGATAACCAAACAAAACTTTTAGTGGATTTCTACTTATTTTATTAAATATCATCTCCACCAAACAGGACAAGCTTGCATCTGTTATAGTTTTGGAGAAAAATGTGTTCATTTCATGTATGCGCGAAATGCCTTAAAAATGGCTTTAAAATGGATTTGGAGCATGGAGACGATTATCTCGGGATTGCAAGATAACCAAACAAAACTTTTAGTGGATTTCTACTTATTTTATTAAATATCATCTCCACCAAACAGGACAAGCTTGCATCTGTTATAGTTTTGGAGAAAAATGTGTTCATTTCATGTATGCGCGAAATGCCTTAAAAATGGCTTTAAAATGGATTTGGAGCATGGAGACGATTATCTCGGGATTGCAAGATAACCAAACAAAACTTTTAGTGGATTTCTACTTATTTTATTAAATATCATCTCCACCAAACAGGACAAGCTTGCATCTGTTATAGTTTTGGAGAAAAATGTGTTCATTTCATGTATGCGCGAAATGCCTTAAAAATGGCTTTAAAATGGATTTGGAGCATGGAGACGATTATCTCGGGATTGCAAGATAACCAAACAAAACTTTTAGTGGATTTCTACTTATTTTATTAAATATCATCTCCACCAAACAGGACAAGCTTGCATCTGTTATAGTTTTGGAGAAAAATGTGTTCATTTCATGTATGCGCGAAATGCCTTAAAAATGGCTTTAAAATGGATTTGGAGCATGGAGACGATTATCTCGGGATTGCAAGATAACCAAACAAAACTTTTAGTGGATTTCTACTTATTTTATTAAATATCATCTCCACCAAACAGGACAAGCTTGCATCTGTTATAGTTTTGGAGAAAAATGTGTTCATTTCATGTATGCGCGAAATGCCTTAAAAATGGCTTTAAAATGGATTTGGAGCATGGAGACGATTATCTCGGGATTGCAAGATAACCAAACAAAACTTTTAGTGGATTTCTACTTATTTTATTAAATATCATCTCCACCAAACAGGACAAGCTTGCATCTGTTATAGTTTTGGAGAAAAATGTGTTCATTTCATGTATGCGCGAAATGCCTTAAAAATGGCTTTAAAATGGATTTGGAGCATGGAGACGATTATCTCGGGATTGCAAGATAACCAAACAAAACTTTTAGTGGATTTCTACTTATTTTATTAAATATCATCTCCACCAAACAGGACAAGCTTGCATCTGTTATAGTTTTGGAGAAAAATGTGTTCATTTCATGTATGCGCGAAATGCCTTAAAAATGGCTTTAAAATGGATTTGGAGCATGGAGACGATTATCTCGGGATTGCAAGATAACCAAACAAAACTTTTAGTGGATTTCTACTTATTTTATTAAATATCATCTCCACCAAACAGGACAAGCTTGCATCTGTTATAGTTTTGGAGAAAAATGTGTTCATTTCATGTATGCGCGAAATGCCTTAAAAATGGCTTTAAAATGGATTTGGAGCATGGAGACGATTATCTCGGGATTGCAAGATAACCAAACAAAACTTTTAGTGGATTTCTACTTATTTTATTAAATATCATCTCCACCAAACAGGACAAGCTTGCATCTGTTATAGTTTTGGAGAAAAATGTGTTCATTTCATGTATGCGCGAAATGCCTTAAAAATGGCTTTAAAATGGATTTGGAGCATGGAGACGATTATCTCGGGATTGCAAGATAACCAAACAAAACTTTTAGTGGATTTCTACTTATTTTATTAAATATCATCTCCACCAAACAGGACAAGCTTGCATCTGTTATAGTTTTGGAGAAAAATGTGTTCATTTCATGTATGCGCGAAATGCCTTAAAAATGGCTTTAAAATGGATTTGGAGCATGGAGACGATTATCTCGGGATTGCAAGATAACCAAACAAAACTTTTAGTGGATTTCTACTTATTTTATTAAATATCATCTCCACCAAACAGGACAAGCTTGCATCTGTTATAGTTTTGGAGAAAAATGTGTTCATTTCATGTATGCGCGAAATGCCTTAAAAATGGCTTTAAAATGGATTTGGAGCATGGAGACGATTATCTCGGGATTGCAAGATAACCAAACAAAACTTTTAGTGGATTTCTACTTATTTTATTAAATATCATCTCCACCAAACAGGACAAGCTTGCATCTGTTATAGTTTTGGAGAAAAATGTGTTCATTTCATGTATGCGCGAAATGCCTTAAAAATGGCTTTAAAATGGATTTGGAGCATGGAGACGATTATCTCGGGATTGCAAGATAACCAAACAAAACTTTTAGTGGATTTCTACTTATTTTATTAAATATCATCTCCACCAAACAGGACAAGCTTGCATCTGTTATAGTTTTGGAGAAAAATGTGTTCATTTCATGTATGCGCGAAATGCCTTAAAAATGGCTTTAAAATGGATTTGGAGCATGGAGACGATTATCTCGGGATTGCAAGATAACCAAACAAAACTTTTAGTGGATTTCTACTTATTTTATTAAATATCATCTCCACCAAACAGGACAAGCTTGCATCTGTTATAGTTTTGGAGAAAAATGTGTTCATTTCATGTATGCGCGAAATGCCTTAAAAATGGCTTTAAAATGGATTTGGAGCATGGAGACGATTATCTCGGGATTGCAAGATAACCAAACAAAACTTTTAGTGGATTTCTACTTATTTTATTAAATATCATCTCCACCAAACAGGACAAGCTTGCATCTGTTATAGTTTTGGAGAAAAATGTGTTCATTTCATGTATGCGCGAAATGCCTTAAAAATGGCTTTAAAATGGATTTGGAGCATGGAGACGATTATCTCGGGATTGCAAGATAACCAAACAAAACTTTTAGTGGATTTCTACTTATTTTATTAAATATCATCTCCACCAAACAGGACAAGCTTGCATCTGTTATAGTTTTGGAGAAAAATGTGTTCATTTCATGTATGCGCGAAATGCCTTAAAAATGGCTTTAAAATGGATTTGGAGCATGGAGACGATTATCTCGGGATTGCAAGATAACCAAACAAAACTTTTAGTGGATTTCTACTTATTTTATTAAATATCATCTCCACCAAACAGGACAAGCTTGCATCTGTTATAGTTTTGGAGAAAAATGTGTTCATTTCATGTATGCGCGAAATGCCTTAAAAATGGCTTTAAAATGGATTTGGAGCATGGAGACGATTATCTCGGGATTGCAAGATAACCAAACAAAACTTTTAGTGGATTTCTACTTATTTTATTAAATATCATCTCCACCAAACAGGACAAGCTTGCATCTGTTATAGTTTTGGAGAAAAATGTGTTCATTTCATGTATGCGCGAAATGCCTTAAAAATGGCTTTAAAATGGATTTGGAGCATGGAGACGATTATCTCGGGATTGCAAGATAACCAAACAAAACTTTTAGTGGATTTCTACTTATTTTATTAAATATCATCTCCACCAAACAGGACAAGCTTGCATCTGTTATAGTTTTGGAGAAAAATGTGTTCATTTCATGTATGCGCGAAATGCCTTAAAAATGGCTTTAAAATGGATTTGGAGCATGGAGACGATTATCTCGGGATTGCAAGATAACCAAACAAAACTTTTAGTGGATTTCTACTTATTTTATTAAATATCATCTCCACCAAACAGGACAAGCTTGCATCTGTTATAGTTTTGGAGAAAAATGTGTTCATTTCATGTATGCGCGAAATGCCTTAAAAATGGCTTTAAAATGGATTTGGAGCATGGAGACGATTATCTCGGGATTGCAAGATAACCAAACAAAACTTTTAGTGGATTTCTACTTATTTTATTAAATATCATCTCCACCAAACAGGACAAGCTTGCATCTGTTATAGTTTTGGAGAAAAATGTGTTCATTTCATGTATGCGCGAAATGCCTTAAAAATGGCTTTAAAATGGATTTGGAGCATGGAGACGATTATCTCGGGATTGCAAGATAACCAAACAAAACTTTTAGTGGATTTCTACTTATTTTATTAAATATCATCTCCACCAAACAGGACAAGCTTGCATCTGTTATAGTTTTGGAGAAAAATGTGTTCATTTCATGTATGCGCGAAATGCCTTAAAAATGGCTTTAAAATGGATTTGGAGCATGGAGACGATTATCTCGGGATTGCAAGATAACCAAACAAAACTTTTAGTGGATTTCTACTTATTTTATTAAATATCATCTCCACCAAACAGGACAAGCTTGCATCTGTTATAGTTTTGGAGAAAAATGTGTTCATTTCATGTATGCGCGAAATGCCTTAAAAATGGCTTTAAAATGGATTTGGAGCATGGAGACGATTATCTCGGGATTGCAAGATAACCAAACAAAACTTTTAGTGGATTTCTACTTATTTTATTAAATATCATCTCCACCAAACAGGACAAGCTTGCATCTGTTATAGTTTTGGAGAAAAATGTGTTCATTTCATGTATGCGCGAAATGCCTTAAAAATGGCTTTAAAATGGATTTGGAGCATGGAGACGATTATCTCGGGATTGCAAGATAACCAAACAAAACTTTTAGTGGATTTCTACTTATTTTATTAAATATCATCTCCACCAAACAGGACAAGCTTGCATCTGTTATAGTTTTGGAGAAAAATGTGTTCATTTCATGTATGCGCGAAATGCCTTAAAAATGGCTTTAAAATGGATTTGGAGCATGGAGACGATTATCTCGGGATTGCAAGATAACCAAACAAAACTTTTAGTGGATTTCTACTTATTTTATTAAATATCATCTCCACCAAACAGGACAAGCTTGCATCTGTTATAGTTTTGGAGAAAAATGTGTTCATTTCATGTATGCGCGAAATGCCTTAAAAATGGCTTTAAAATGGATTTGGAGCATGGAGACGATTATCTCGGGATTGCAAGATAACCAAACAAAACTTTTAGTGGATTTCTACTTATTTTATTAAATATCATCTCCACCAAACAGGACAAGCTTGCATCTGTTATAGTTTTGGAGAAAAATGTGTTCATTTCATGTATGCGCGAAATGCCTTAAAAATGGCTTTAAAATGGATTTGGAGCATGGAGACGATTATCTCGGGATTGCAAGATAACCAAACAAAACTTTTAGTGGATTTCTACTTATTTTATTAAATATCATCTCCACCAAACAGGACAAGCTTGCATCTGTTATAGTTTTGGAGAAAAATGTGTTCATTTCATGTATGCGCGAAATGCCTTAAAAATGGCTTTAAAATGGATTTGGAGCATGGAGACGATTATCTCGGGATTGCAAGATAACCAAACAAAACTTTTAGTGGATTTCTACTTATTTTATTAAATATCATCTCCACCAAACAGGACAAGCTTGCATCTGTTATAGTTTTGGAGAAAAATGTGTTCATTTCATGTATGCGCGAAATGCCTTAAAAATGGCTTTAAAATGGATTTGGAGCATGGAGACGATTATCTCGGGATTGCAAGATAACCAAACAAAACTTTTAGTGGATTTCTACTTATTTTATTAAATATCATCTCCACCAAACAGGACAAGCTTGCATCTGTTATAGTTTTGGAGAAAAATGTGTTCATTTCATGTATGCGCGAAATGCCTTAAAAATGGCTTTAAAATGGATTTGGAGCATGGAGACGATTATCTCGGGATTGCAAGATAACCAAACAAAACTTTTAGTGGATTTCTACTTATTTTATTAAATATCATCTCCACCAAACAGGACAAGCTTGCATCTGTTATAGTTTTGGAGAAAAATGTGTTCATTTCATGTATGCGCGAAATGCCTTAAAAATGGCTTTAAAATGGATTTGGAGCATGGAGACGATTATCTCGGGATTGCAAGATAACCAAACAAAACTTTTAGTGGATTTCTACTTATTTTATTAAATATCATCTCCACCAAACAGGACAAGCTTGCATCTGTTATAGTTTTGGAGAAAAATGTGTTCATTTCATGTATGCGCGAAATGCCTTAAAAATGGCTTTAAAATGGATTTGGAGCATGGAGACGATTATCTCGGGATTGCAAGATAACCAAACAAAACTTTTAGTGGATTTCTACTTATTTTATTAAATATCATCTCCACCAAACAGGACAAGCTTGCATCTGTTATAGTTTTGGAGAAAAATGTGTTCATTTCATGTATGCGCGAAATGCCTTAAAAATGGCTTTAAAATGGATTTGGAGCATGGAGACGATTATCTCGGGATTGCAAGATAACCAAACAAAACTTTTAGTGGATTTCTACTTATTTTATTAAATATCATCTCCACCAAACAGGACAAGCTTGCATCTGTTATAGTTTTGGAGAAAAATGTGTTCATTTCATGTATGCGCGAAATGCCTTAAAAATGGCTTTAAAATGGATTTGGAGCATGGAGACGATTATCTCGGGATTGCAAGATAACCAAACAAAACTTTTAGTGGATTTCTACTTATTTTATTAAATATCATCTCCACCAAACAGGACAAGCTTGCATCTGTTATAGTTTTGGAGAAAAATGTGTTCATTTCATGTATGCGCGAAATGCCTTAAAAATGGCTTTAAAATGGATTTGGAGCATGAGAGACGATTATCTCGGGATTGCAATATAACCAAACAAAACTTTTAGTGGATTTCTACTTATTTTATTAAATATCATCTCCACCAAACAGGACAAGCTTGCATCTGTTATAGTTTTGGAGAAAAATGTGTTCATTTCATGTATGCGCGAAATGCCTTAAAAATGGCTTTAAAATGGATTTGGAGCATGGAGACGATTATCTCGGGATTGCAAGATAACCAAACAAAACTTTTAGTGGATTTCTACTTATTTTATTAAATATCATCTCCACCAAACAGGACAAGCTTGCATCTGTTATAGTTTTGGAGAAAAATGTGTTCATTTCATGTATGCGCGAAATGCCTTAAAAATGGCTTTAAAATGGATTTGGAGCATGGAGACGATTATCTCGGGATTGCAAGATAACCAAACAAAACTTTTAGTGGATTTCTACTTATTTTATTAAATATCATCTCCACCAAACAGGACAAGCTTGCATCTGTTATAGTTTTGGAGAAAAATGTGTTCATTTCATGTATGCGCGAAATGCCTTAAAAATGGCTTTAAAATGGATTTGGAGCATGGAGACGATTATCTCGGGATTGCAAGATAACCAAACAAAACTTTTAGTGGATTTCTACTTATTTTATTAAATATCATCTCCACCAAACAGGACAAGCTTGCATCTGTTATAGTTTTGGAGAAAAATGTGTTCATTTCATGTATGCGCGAAATGCCTTAAAAATGGCTTTAAAATGGATTTGGAGCATGGAGACGATTATCTCGGGATTGCAAGATAACCAAACAAAACTTTTAGTGGATTTCTACTTATTTTATTAAATATCATCTCCACCAAACAGGACAAGCTTGCATCTGTTATAGTTTTGGAGAAAAATGTGTTCATTTCATGTATGCGCGAAATGCCTTAAAAATGGCTTTAAAATGGATTTGGAGCATGGAGACGATTATCTCGGGATTGCAAGATAACCAAACAAAACTTTTAGTGGATTTCTACTTATTTTATTAAATATCATCTCCACCAAACAGGACAAGCTTGCATCTGTTATAGTTTTGGAGAAAAATGTGTTCATTTCATGTATGCGCGAAATGCCTTAAAAATGGCTTTAAAATGGATTTGGAGCATGGAGACGATTATCTCGGGATTGCAAGATAACCAAACAAAACTTTTAGTGGATTTCTACTTATTTTATTAAATATCATCTCCACCAAACAGGACAAGCTTGCATCTGTTATAGTTTTGGAGAAAAATGTGTTCATTTCATGTATGCGCGAAATGCCTTAAAAATGGCTTTAAAATGGATTTGGAGCATGGAGACGATTATCTCGGGATTGCAAGATAACCAAACAAAACTTTTAGTGGATTTCTACTTATTTTATTAAATATCATCTCCACCAAACAGGACAAGCTTGCATCTGTTATAGTTTTGGAGAAAAATGTGTTCATTTCATGTATGCGCGAAATGCCTTAAAAATGGCTTTAAAATGGATTTGGAGCATGGAGACGATTATCTCGGGATTGCAAGATAACCAAACAAAACTTTTAGTGGATTTCTACTTATTTTATTAAATATCATCTCCACCAAACAGGACAAGCTTGCATCTGTTATAGTTTTGGAGAAAAATGTGTTCATTTCATGTATGCGCGAAATGCCTTAAAAATGGCTTTAAAATGGATTTGGAGCATGGAGACGATTATCTCGGGATTGCAAGATAACCAAACAAAACTTTTAGTGGATTTCTACTTATTTTATTAAATATCATCTCCACCAAACAGGACAAGCTTGCATCTGTTATAGTTTTGGAGAAAAATGTGTTCATTTCATGTATGCGCGAAATGCCTTAAAAATGGCTTTAAAATGGATTTGGAGCATGGAGACGATTATCTCGGGATTGCAAGATAACCAAACAAAACTTTTAGTGGATTTCTACTTATTTTATTAAATATCTTTTATTAAATATCATCTCCACCAAACAGGACAAGCTTGCATCTGTTATAGTTTTGGAGAAAAATGTGTTCATTTCATGTATGCGCGAAATGCCTTAAAAATGGCTTTAAAATGGATTTGGAGCATGGAGACGATTATCTCGGGATTGCAAGATAACCAAACAAAACTTTTAGTGGATTTCTACTTATTTTATTAAATATCATCTCCACCAAACAGGACAAGCTTGCATCTGTTATAGTTTTGGAGAAAAATGTGTTCATTTCATGTATGCGCGAAATGCCTTAAAAATGGCTTTAAATGGATTTGGAGCATGGAGACGATTATCTCGGGATTGCAAGATAACCAAACAAAACTTTTAGTGGATTTCTACTTATTTTATTAAATATCATCTCCACCAAACAGGACAAGCTTGCATCTGTTATAGTTTTGGAGAAAAATGTGTTCATTTCATGTATGCGCGAAATGCCTTAAAAATGGCTTTAAAATGGAATTTGGGAGGCATGGAGACGATTATCTCGGGATTGCAAGATAACCAAACAAAACTTTTAGTGGATTTCTACTTATTTTATTAAATATCATCTCCACCCAAACAGGACAAGCTTGCATCTGTTATAGTTTTGGAGAAAAATGTGTTCATTTCATGTATGCGCGAAATGCCTTAAAAATGGCTTTAAAATGGATTTGGAGCATGGAGACGATTATCTCGGGATTGCAAGATAACCAAACAAAACTTTTAGTGGATTTCTACTTATTTTATTAAATATCATCTCCACCAAACAGGACAAGCTTGCATCTGTTATAGTTTTGGAGAAAAATGTGTTCATTTCATGTATGCGCGAAATGCCTTAAAAATGGCTTTTAAATGGATTTGGAGCATGGAGACGATTATCTCGGGATTGCAAGATAACCAAACAAAACTTTTAGTGGATTTCTACTTATTTTATTAAATATCATCTCCACCAAACAGGACAAGCTTGCATCTGTTTATAGTTTTGGAGAAAAATGTGTTCATTTCATGTATGCGCGAAATGCCTTAAAAATGGCTTTAAAATGGATTTGGAGCATGGAGACGATTATCTCGGGATTGCAAGATAACCAAACAAAACTTTTAGTGGATTTCTACTTATTTTATTAAATATCATCTCACCAAACAGGACAAGCTTGCATCTGTTATAGTTTTGGAGAAAAATGTGTTCATTTCATGTATGCGCGAAATGCCTTAAAAATGGCTTTAAAATGGATTTGGAGCATGGAGACGATTATCTCGGGATTGCAAGATAACCAAACAAAACTTTTAGTGGATTTCTACTTATTTTATTAAATATCATCTCCACCAAACAGGACAAGCTTGCATCTGTTATAGTTTTGGAGAAAAATGTGTTCATTTCATGTATGCGCGAAATGCCTTAAAAATGGCTTTAAAATGGATTTGGAGCATGGAGACGATTATCTCGGGATTGCAAGATAACCAAACAAAACTTTTAGTGGATTTCTACTTATTTTATTAAATATCATCTCCACCAAACAGGACAAGCTTGGCATCTGTCTTATAGTTTTGGAGAAAAATGTGTTCATTTCATGTATGCGCGAAATGCCTTAAAAATGGCTTTAAAATGGATTTGGAGCATGGAGACGATTATCTCGGATTGCAAGATAACCAAACAAAACTTTTAGTGGATTTCTACTTATTTTATTAAATATCATCTCCACCAAACAGGACAAGCTTGCATCTGTTATAGTTTTGGAGAAAAATGTGTTCATTTCATGTATGCGCGAAATGCCTTAAAAATGGCTTTAAAATGGATTTGGAGCATTGGAGAACGATTATCTCGGGATTGCAAAGATAACCAAACAAAACTTTTAGTGGATTTCTACTTATTTTATTAAATATCATCTCCACCAAACAGGACAAGCTTGCATCTGTTATAGTTTTGGAGAAAAATGTGTTCATTTCATGTATGCGCGAAATGCCCTTAAAAAATGGCTTTAAAATGGATTTGGAGCATGGAGACGATTATCTCGGGATTGCAATATAACCAAACAAAACTTTTAGTGGATTTCTACTTATTTTATTAAATATCATCTCCACCAAACAGGACAAGCTTGCATCTGTTATAGTTTTGGAGAAAATGTGTTCATTTCATGTATGCGCGAAATGCCTTAAAAATGGCTTTAAAATGGATTTGGAGCATGGAGACGATTATCTCGGGATTGCAAGGTAACCAAACAAAACTTTTAGTGGATTTCTACTTATTTTATTAAATATCATCTCCACCAAACAGGACAAGCTTGCATCTGTTATAGTTTTGGAGAAAAATGTGTTCATTTCATGTATGCGCGAAATGCCTTAAAAATGGCTTTAAATGGATTTGGAGCATGGAGACGATTATCTCGGGATTGCAAGATAACCAAACAAAACTTTTAGTGGATTTCTACTTATTTTATTAAATATCATCTCACCAAACAGGACAAGCTTGCATCTGTTATAGTTTTGGAGAAAAATGTGTTCATTTCATGTATGCGCGAAATGCCTTAAAAATGGCTTTAAAATGGATTTGGAGCATGGAGACGATTATCTCGGGATTGCAAGATAACCAAACAAAACTTTTAGTGGATTTCTACTTATTTTATTAAATATCATCTCCACCAAACAGGACAAGCTTGCATCTGTTATAGTTTTGGAGAAAAAATGTGTTCATTTCATGTATGCGCGAAATGCCTTAAAAATGGCTTTAAAATGGATTTGGAGCATGGAGACGATTATCTCGGGATTGCAAGATAACCAAACAAAACTTTTAGTGGATTTCTACTTATTTTATTAAATATCATCTCCACCAAACAGGACAAGCTTGCATCTGTTATAGTTTTGGAGAAAAATGTGTTCATTTCATGTATGCGCGAAATGCCTTAAAAATGGCTTTAAAATGGATTTGGAGCATGGAGACGATTATCTCGGGATTGCAAGATAACCAAACAAAACTTTTAGTGGATTTCTACTTATTTTATTAAATATCATCTCCACCAAACAGGACAAGCTTGCATCTGTTATAGTTTTGGAGAAAAATGTGTTCATTTCATGTATGCGCGAAATGCCTTAAAAATGGCTTTAAAATGGATTTGGAGCATGGAGACGATTATCTCGGGATTGCAAGATAACCAAACAAAACTTTTAGTGGATTTCTACTTATTTTATTAAATATCATCTCCACCAAACAGGACAAGCTTGCATCTGTTATAGTTTTGGAGAAAAATGTGTTCATTTCATGTATGCGCGAAATGCCTTAAAAATGGCTTTAAAATGGATTTGGAGCATGGAGACGATTATCTCGGGATTGCAATATAACCAAACAAAACTTTTAGTGGATTTCTACTTATTTTATTAAATATCATCTCCACCAAACAGGACAAGCTTGCATCTGTTATAGTTTTGGAGAAAAATGTGTTCATTTCATGTATGCGCGAAATGCCTTAAAAATGGCTTTAAAATGGATTTGGAGCATGGAGACGATTATCTCG
This sequence comes from Anomaloglossus baeobatrachus, assembly GCF_048569485.1. NCBI lineage: Eukaryota > Metazoa > Chordata > Amphibia > Anura > Aromobatidae > Anomaloglossus > Anomaloglossus baeobatrachus. Next base: position 26,812 of record NW_027442247.1, read on the forward strand.
GGATTGCAAGATAACCAAACAAAACTTTTAGTGGATTTCTACTTATTTTATTAAATATCATCTCCACCAAACAGGACAAGCTTGCATCTGTTATAGTTTTGGAGAAAAATGTGTTCATTTCATGTATGCGCGAAATGCCTTAAAAATGGCTTTAAAATGGATTTGGAGCATGGAGACGATTATCTCGGGATTGCAAGATAACCAAACAAAACTTTTAGTGGATTTCTACTTATTTTATTAAATATCATCTCCACCAAACAGGACAAGCTTGCATCTGTTATAGTTTTGGAGAAAAATGTGTTCATTTCATGTATGCGCGAAATGCCTTAAAAATGGCTTTAAAATGGATTTGGAGCATGGAGACGATTATCTCGGGATTGCAAGATAACCAAACAAAACTTTTAGTGGATTTCTACTTATTTTATTAAATATCATCTCCACCAAACAGGACAAGCTTGCATCTGTTATAGTTTTGGAGAAAAATGTGTTCATTTCATGTATGCGCGAAATGCCTTAAAAATGGCTTTAAAATGGATTTGGAGCATGGAGACGATTATCTCGGGATTGCAAGATAACCAAACAAAACTTTTAGTGGATTTCTACTTATTTTATTAAATATCATCTCCACCAAACAGGACAAGCTTGCATCTGTTATAGTTTTGGAGAAAAATGTGTTCATTTCATGTATGCGCGAAATGCCTTAAAAATGGCTTTAAAATGGATTTGGAGCATGGAGACGATTATCTCGGGATTGCAAGATAACCAAACAAAACTTTTAGTGGATTTCTACTTATTTTATTAAATATCATCTCCACCAAACAGGACAAGCTTGCATCTGTTATAGTTTTGGAGAAAAATGTGTTCATTTCATGTATGCGCGAAATGCCTTAAAAATGGCTTTAAAATGGATTTGGAGCATGGAGACGATTATCTCGGGATTGCAAGATAACCAAACAAAACTTTTAGTGTTTTTCTACTTATTTTATTAAATATCATCTCCACCAAACAGGACAAGCTTGCATCTGTTATAGTTTTGGAGAAAAATGTGTTCATTTCATGTATGCGCGAAATGCCTTAAAAATGGCTTTAAAATGGATTTGGAGCATGGAGACGATTATCTCGGGATTGCAAGATAACCAAACAAAACTTTTAGTGGATTTCTACTTATTTTATTAAATATCATCTCCACCAAACAGGACAAGCTTGCATCTGTTATAGTTTTGGAGAAAAATGTGTTCATTTCATGTATGCGCGAAATGCCTTAAAAATGGCTTTAAAATGGATTTGGAGCATGGAGACGATTATCTCGGGATTGCAAGATAACCAAACAAAACTTTTAGTGGATTTCTACTTATTTTATTAAATATCATCTCCACCAAACAGGACAAGCTTGCATCTGTTATAGTTTTGGAGAAAAATGTGTTCATTTCATGTATGCGCGAAATGCCTTAAAAATGGCTTTAAAATGGATTTGGAGCATGGAGACGATTATCTCGGGATTGCAAGATAACCAAACAAAACTTTTAGTGGATTTTTACTTATTTTATTAAATATCATCTCCACCAAACAGGACAAGCTTGCATCTGTTATAGTTTTGGAGAAAAATGTGTTCATTTCATGTATGCGCGAAATGCCTTAAAAATGGCTTTAAAATGGATTTGGAGCATGGAGACGATTATCTCGGGATTGCAAGATAACCAAACAAAACTTTTAGTGGATTTCTACTTATTTTATTAAATATCATCTCCACCAAACAGGACAAGCTTGCATCTGTTATAGTTTTGGAGAAAAATGTGTTCATTTCATGTATGCGCGAAATGCCTTAAAAATGGCTTTAAAATGGATTTGGAGCATGGAGACGATTATCTCGGGATTGCAAGATAACCAAACAAAACTTTTAGTGGATTTCTACTTATTTTATTAAATATCATCTCCACCAAACAGGACAAGCTTGCATCTGTTATAGTTTTGGAGAAAAATGTGTTCATTTCATGTATGCGCGAAATGCCTTAAAAATGGCTTTAAAATGGATTTGGAGCATTTTTAAGGCATTTCGCGCATACATGAAATGAACACATTTTTCTCCAAAACTATAACAGATGCAAGCTTGTCCTGTTTGGTGGAGATGATATTTAATAAAATAAGTAGAAATCCACTAAAAGTTTTGTTTGGTTATATTGCAATCCCGAGATAATCGTCTCCATGCTCCAAATCCATTTTAAAGCCATTTTTAAGGCATTTCGCGCATACATGAAATGAACACATTTTTCTCCAAAACTATAACAGATGCAAGCTTGTCCTGTTTGGTGGAGATGATATTTAATAAAATAAGTAGAAATCCACTAAAAGTTTTGTTTGGTTATCTTGCAATCCCGAGATAATCGTCTCCATGCTCCAAATCCATTTTAAAGCCATTTTTAAGGCATTTCGCGCATACATGAAATGAACACATTTTTCTCCAAAACTATAACAGATGCAAGCTTGTCCTGTTTGGTGGAGATGATATTTAATAAAATAAGTAGAAATCCACTAAAAGTTTTGTTTGGTTATCTTGCAATCCCGAGATAATCGTCTCCATGCTCCAAATCCATTTTAAAGCCATTTTTAAGGCATTTCGCGCATACATGAAATGAACACATTTTTCTCCAAAACTATAACAGATGCAAGCTTGTCCTGTTTGGTGGAGATGATATTTAATAAAATAAGTAGAAATCCACTAAAAGTTTTGTTTGGTTATCTTGCAATCCCGAGATAATCGTCTCCATGCTCCAAATCCATTTTAAAGCCATTTTTAAGGCATTTCGCGCATACATGAAATGAACACATTTTTCTCCAAAACTATAACAGATGCAAGCTTGTCCTGTTTGGTGGAGATGATATTTAATAAAATAAGTAGAAATCCACTAAAAGTTTTGTTTGGTTATCTTGCAATCCCGAGATAATCGTCTCCATGCTCCAAATCCATTTTAAAGCCATTTTTAAGGCATTTCGCGCATACATGAAATGAACACATTTTTCTCCAAAACTATAACAGATGCAAGCTTGTCCTGTTTGGTGGAGATGATATTTAATAAAATAAGTAGAAATCCACTAAAAGTTTTGTTTGGTTATCTTGCAATCCCGAGATAATCGTCTCCATGCTCCAAATCCATTTTAAAGCCATTTTTAAGGCATTTCGCGCATACATGAAATGAACACATTTTTCTCCAAAACTATAACAGATGCAAGCTTGTCCTGTTTGGTGGAGATGATATTTAATAAAATAAGTAGAAATCCACTAAAAGTTTTGTTTGGTTACCTTGCAATCCCGAGATAATCGTCTCCATGCTCCAAATCCATTTTAAAGCCATTTTTAAGGCATTTCGCGCATACATGAAATGAACACATTTTTCTCCAAAACTATAACAGATGCAAGCTTGTCCTGTTTGGTGGAGATGATATTTAATAAAATAAGTAGAAATCCACTAAAAGTTTTGTTTGGTTATATTGCAATCCCGAGATAATCGTCTCCATGCTCCAAATCCATTTTAAAGCCATTTTTAAGGCATTTCGCGCATACATGAAATGAACACATTTTTCTCCAAAACTATAACAGATGCAAGCTTGTCCTGTTTGGTGGAGATGATATTTAATAAAATAAGTAGAAATCCACTAAAAGTTTTGTTTGGTTATCTTGCAATCCCGAGATAATCGTCTCCATGCTCCAAATCCATTTTAAAGCCATTTTTAAGGCATTTCGCGCATACATGAAATGAACACATTTTTCTCCAAAACTATAACAGATGCAAGCTTGTCCTGTTTGGTGGAGATGATATTTAATAAAATAAGTAGAAATCCACTAAAAGTTTTGTTTGGTTATCTTGCAATCCCGAGATAATCGTCTCCATGCTCCAAATCCATTTTAAAGCCATTTTTAAGGCATTTCGCGCATACATGAAATGAACACATTTTTCTCCAAAACTATAACAGATGCAAGCTTGTCCTGTTTGGTGGAGATGATATTTAATAAAATAAGTAGAAATCCACTAAAAGTTTTGTTTGGTTATCTTGCAATCCCGAGATAATCGTCTCCATGCTCCAAATCCATTTTAAAGCCATTTTTAAGGCATTTCGCGCATACATGAAATGAACACATTTTTCTCCAAAACTATAACAGATGCAAGCTTGTCCTGTTTGGTGGAGATGATATTTAATAAAATAAGTAGAAATCCACTAAAAGTTTTGTTTGGTTATCTTGCAATCCCGAGATAATCGTCTCCATGCTCCAAATCCATTTTAAAGCCATTTTTAAGGCATTTCGCGCATACATGAAATGAACACATTTTTCTCCAAAACTATAACACATGCAAGCTTGTCCTGTTTGGTGGAGATGATATTTAATAAAATAAGTAGAAATCCACTAAAAGTTTTGTTTGGTTATCTTGCAATCCCGAGATAATCGTCTCCATGCTCCAAATCCATTTTAAAGCCATTTTTAAGGCATTTCGCGCATACATGAAATGAACACATTTTTCTCCAAAACTATAACAGATGCAAGCTTGTCCTGTTTGGTGGAGATGATATTTAATAAAATAAGTAGAAATCCACTAAAAGTTTTGTTTGGTTATCTTGCAATCCCGAGATAATCGTCTCCATGCTCCAAATCCATTTTAAAGCCATTTTTAAGGCATTTCGCGCATACATGAAATGAACACATTTTTCTCCAAAACTATAACAGATGCAAGCTTGTCCTGTTTGGTGGAGATGATATTTAATAAAATAAGTAGAAATCCACTAAAAGTTTTGTTTGGTTATATTGCAATCCCGAGATAATCGTCTTCATGCTCCAAATCCATTTTAAAGCCATTTTTAAGGCATTTCGCGCATACATGAAATGAACACATTTTTCTCCAAAACTATAACAGATGCAAGCTTGTCCTGTTTGGTGGAGATAATATTTAATAAAATAAGTAGAAATCTACTAAAAGTTTCGTTTGTTTATATTGCCATCCTGAGATAATCGTCTCCATGCTCCAAATCCATTTTAAAGCCATTTCAAAGGCATTTTGCGCATACATGAAATGAACACATTTTTCTCCAAAACTATAACACATGCAAGCTTGTCCTGTTTGGTGGAGATGATATTTAATAAAATAAGTAGAAATCCACTAAAAGTTTTGTTTGGTTATCTTGCAATCCCGAGATAATCGTCTCCATGCTCCAAATCCATTTTAAAGCCATTTTTAAGGCATTTCGCGCATACATGAAATGAACACATTTTTCTCTAAAACTATAACAGATGCAAGCTTGTCCTGTTTGGTGGAGATGATATTTAATAAAATAAGTAGAAATCCACTAAAAGTTTTGTTTGGTTATCTTGCAATCCCGAGATAATCGTCTCCATGCTCCAAATCCATTTTAAAGCCATTTTTAAGGCATTTCGCACATACATGAAATGAACACATTTTTCTCCAAAACTATAACAGATGCAAGCTTGTCCTGTTTGGTGGAGATGATATTTAATAAAATAAGTAGAAATCCACTAAAAGTTTTGTTTGGTTATCTTGCAATCCCGAGATAATCGTCTCCATGCTCCAAATCCATTTTAAAGCCATTTTTAAGGCATTTCGCGCATACATGAAATGAACACATTTTTCTCCAAAACTATAACAGATGCAAGCTTGTCCTGTTTGGTGGAGATGATATTTAATAAAATAAGTAGAAATCCACTAAAAGTTTTGTTTGGTTATATTGCAATCCCGAGATAATCGTCTTCATGCTCCAAATCCATTTTAAAGCCATTTTTAAGGCATTTCGCACATACATGAAATGAACACATTTTTCTCCAAAACTATAACAGATGCAAGCTTGTCCTGTTTGGTGGAGATGATATTTAATAAAATAAGTAGAAATCCACTAAAAGTTTTGTTTGGTTATCTTGCAATCCCGAGATAATCGTCTCCATGCTCCAAATCCATTTTAAAGCCATTTTTAAGGCATTTCGCGCATACATGAAATGAACACATTTTTCTCCAAAACTATAACAGATGCAAGCTTGTCCTGTTTGGTGGAGATGATATTTAATAAAATAAGTAGAAATCCACTAAAAGTTTTGTTTGGTTATATTGCAATCCCGAGATAATCGTCTTCATGCTCCAAATCCATTTTAAAGCCATTTTTAAGGCATTTCGCGCATACATGAAATGAACACATTTTTCTCCAAAACTATAACAGATGCAAGCTTGTCCTGTTTGGTGGAGATAATATTTAATAAAATAAGTAGAAATCTACTAAAAGTTTCGTTTGTTTATATTGCCATCCTGAGATAATCGTCTCCATGCTCCAAATCCATTTTAAAGCCATTTCAAAGGCATTTTGCGCATACATGAAATGAACACATTTTTCTCCAAAACTATAACACATGCAAGCTTGTCCTGTTTGGTGGAGATGATATTTAATAAAATAAGTAGAAATCCACTAAAAGTTTTGTTTGGTTATCTTGCAATCCCGAGATAATCGTCTCCATGCTCCAAATCCATTTTAAAGCCATTTTTAAGGCATTTCGCGCATACATGAAATGAACACATTTTTCTCTAAAACTATAACAGATGCAAGCTTGTCCTGTTTGGTGGAGATGATATTTAATAAAATAAGTAGAAATCCACTAAAAGTTTTGTTTGGTTATCTTGCAATCCCGAGATAATCGTCTCCATGCTCCAAATCCATTTTAAAGCCATTTTTAAGGCATTTCGCGCATACATGAAATGAACACATTTTTCTCCAAAACTATAACAGATGCAAGCTTGTCCTGTTTGGTGGAGATGATATTTAATAAAATAAGTAGAAATCCACTAAAAGTTTTGTTTGGTTATCTTGCAATCCCGAGATAATCGTCTCCATGCTCCAAATAAATTTTAAAGCCATTTTTAAGGCATTTCGCGCATACATGAAATGAACACATTTTTCTCCAAAACTATAACAGATGCAAGCTTGTCCTGTTTGGTGGAGATGATATTTAATAAAATAAGTAGAAATCCACTAAAAGTTTTGTTTGGTTATCTTGCAATCCCGAGATAATCGTCTCCATGCTCCAAATCCATTTTAAAGCCATTTTTAAGGCATTTCGCGCATACATGAAATGAACACATTTTTCTCCAAAACTATAACAGATGCAAGCTTGTCCTGTTTGGTGGAGATGATATTTAATAAAATAAGTAGAAATCCACTAAAAGTTTTGTTTGGTTATCTTGCAATCCCGAGATAATCGTCTCCATGCTCCAAATCCATTTTAAAGCCATTTTTAAGGCATTTCGCGCATACATGAAATGAACACATTTTTCTCCAAAACTATAACAGATGCAAGCTTGTCCTGTTTGGTGGAGATGATATTTAATAAAATAAGTAGAAATCCACTAAAAGTTTTGTTTGGTTATATTGCAATCCCGAGATAATCGTCTTCATGCTCCAAATCCATTTTAAAGCCATTTTTAAGGCATTTCGCGCATACATGAAATGAACACATTTTTCTCCAAAACTATAACAGATGCAAGCTTGTCCTGTTTGGTGGAGATAATATTTAATAAAATAAGTAGAAATCTACTAAAAGTTTCGTTTGTTTATATTGCCATCCTGAGATAATCGTCTCCATGCTCCAAATCCATTTTAAAGCCATTTCAAAGGCATTTTGCGCATACATGAAATGAACACATTTTTCTCCAAAACTATAACACATGCAAGCTTGTCCTGTTTGGTGGAGATGATATTTAATAAAATAAGTAGAAATCCACTAAAAGTTTTGTTTGGTTATCTTGCAATCCCGAGATAATCGTCTCCATGCTCCAAATCCATTTTAAAGCCATTTTTAAGGCATTTCGCGCATACATGAAATGAACACATTTTTCTCTAAAACTATAACAGATGCAAGCTTGTCCTGTTTGGTGGAGATGATATTTAATAAAATAAGTAGAAATCCACTAAAAGTTTTGTTTGGTTATCTTGCAATCCCGAGATAATCGTCTCCATGCTCCAAATCCATTTTAAAGCCATTTTTAAGGCATTTCGCGCATACATGAAATGAACACATTTTTCTCCAAAACTATAACAGATGCAAGCTTGTCCTGTTTGGTGGAGATGATATTTAATAAAATAAGTAGAAATCCACTAAAAGTTTTGTTTGGTTATCTTGCAATCCCGAGATAATCGTCTCCATGCTCCAAATCCATTTTAAAGCCATTTTTAAGGCATTTCGCGCATACATGAAATGAACACATTTTTCTCCAAAACTATAACAGATGCAAGCTTGTCCTGTTTGGTGGAGATGATATTTAATAAAATAAGTAGAAATCCACTAAAAGTTTTGTTTGGTTATCTTGCAATCCCGAGATAATCGTCTCCATGCTCCAAATCCATTTTAAAGCCATTTCAAAGGCATTTTGCGCATACATGAAATGAACACATTTTTCTCCAAAACTATAACACATGCAAGCTTGTCCTGTTTGGTGGAGATGATATTTAATAAAATAAGTAGAAATCCACTAAAAGTTTTGTTTGGTTATCTTGCAATCCCGAGATAATCGTCTCCATGCTCCAAATCCATTTTAAAGCCATTTTTAAGGCATTTCGCGCATACATGAAATGAACACATTTTTCTCCAAAACTATAACAGATGCAAGCTTGTCCTGTTTGGTGGAGATGATATTTAATAAAATAAGTAGAAATCCACTAAAAGTTTTGTTTGGTTATCTTGCAATCCCGAGATAATCGTCTCCATGCTCCAAATCCATTTTAAAGCCATTTTTAAGGCATTTCGCGCATACATGAAATGAACACATTTTTCTCCAAAACTATAACAGATGCAAGCTTGTCCTGTTTGGTGGAGATGATATTTAATAAAATAAGTAGAAATCCACTAAAAGTTTTGTTTGGTTATCTTGCAATCCCGAGATAATCGTCTCCATGCTCCAAATCCATTTTAAAGCCATTTTTAAGGCATTTCGCGCATACATGAAATGAACACATTTTTCTCCAAAACTATAACAGATGCAAGCTTGTCCTGTTTGGTGGAGATGATATTTAATAAAATAAGTAGAAATCCACTAAAAGTTTTGTTTGGTTATCTTGCAATCCCGAGATAATCGTCTCCATGCTCCAAATCCATTTTAAAGCCATTTTTAAGGCATTTCGCGCATACATGAAATGAACACATTTTTCTCCAAAACTATAACAGATGCAAGCTTGTCCTGTTTGGTGGAGATGATATTTAATAAAATAAGTAGAAATCCACTAAAAGTTTTGTTTGGTTATCTTGCAATCCCGAGATAATCGTCTCCATGCTCCAAATCCATTTTAAAGCCATTTTTAAGGCATTTCGCGCATACATGAAATGAACACATTTTTCTCCAAAACTATAACAGATGCAAGCTTGTCCTGTTTGGTGGAGATAATATTTAATAAAATAAGTAGAAATCTACTAAAAGTTTCGTTTGGTTATCTTGCAATCCCGAGATAATCGTCTCCATGCTCCAAATCCATTTTAAAGCCATTTTTAAGGCATTTCGCGCATACATGAAATGAACACATTTTTCTCCAAAACTATAACAGATGCAAGCTTGTCCTGTTTGGTGGAGATGATATTTAATAAAATAAGTAGAAATCCACTAAAAGTTTTGTTTGGTTATATTGCAATCCCGAGATAATCGTCTCCATGCTCCAAATCCATTTTAAAGCCATTTTTAAGGCATTTCGCGCATACATGAAATGAACACATTTTTCTCCAAAACTATAACTGATGCAAGCTTGTCCTGTTTGGTGGAGATGATATTTAATAAAATAAGTAGAAATCCACTAAAAGTTTTGTTTGGTTATCTTGCAATCCCGAGATAATCGTCTCCATGCTCCAAATCCATTTTAAAGCCATTTTTAAGGCATTTCGCGCATACATGAAATGAACACATTTTTCTCCAAAACTATAACAGATGCAAGCTTGTCCTGTTTGGTGGAGATAATATTTAATAAAATAAGTAGAAATCTACTAAAAGTTTCGTTTGTTTATATTGCCATCCTGAGATAATCGTCTCCATGCTCCAAATCCATTTTAAAGCCATTTCAAAGGCATTTTGCGCATACATGAAATGAACACATTTTTCTCCAAAACTATAACACATGCAAGCTTGTCCTGTTTGGTGGAGATGATATTTAATAAAATAAGTAGAAATCCACTAAAAGTTTTGTTTGGTTATCTTGCAATCCCGAGATAATCGTCTCCATGCTCCAAATCCATTTTAAAGCCATTTTTAAGGCATTTCGCGCATACATGAAATGAACACATTTTTCTCCAAAACTATAACAGATGCAAGCTTGTCCTGTTTGGTGGAGATGATATTTAATAAAATAAGTAGAAATCCACTAAAAGTTTTGTTTGGTTATCTTGCAATCCCGAGATAATCGTCTCCATGCTCCAAATCCATTTTAAAGCCATTTTTAAGGCATTTCGCGCATACATGAAATGAACACATTTTTCTCCAAAACTATAACAGATGCAAGCTTGTCCTGTTTGGTGGAGATGATATTTAATAAAATAAGTAGAAATCCACTAAAAGTTTTGTTTGGTTATCTTGCAATCCCGAGATAATCGTCTCCATGCTCCAAATCCATTTTAAAGCCATTTTTAAGGCATTTCGCGCATACATGAAATGAACACATTTTTCTCCAAAACTATAACAGATGCAAGCTTGTCCTGTTTGGTGGAGATGATATTTAATAAAATAAGTAGAAATCCACTAAAAGTTTTGTTTGGTTATCTTGCAATCCCGAGATAATCGTCTCCATGCTCCAAATCCATTTTAAAGCCATTTTTAAGGCATTTCGCGCATACATGAAATGAACACATTTTTCTCCAAAACTATAACAGATGCAAGCTTGTCCTGTTTGGTGGAGATGATATTTAATAAAATAAGTAGAAATCCACTAAAAGTTTTGTTTGGTTATCTTGCAATCCCGAGATAATCGTCTCCATGCTCCAAATCCATTTTAAAGCCATTTCAAAGGCATTTTGCGCATACATGAAATGAACACATTTTTCTCCAAAACTATAACACATGCAAGCTTGTCCTGTTTGGTGGAGATGATATTTAATAAAATAAGTAGAAATCCACTAAAAGTTTCGTTTGTTTATATTGCCATCCTGAGATAATCGTCTCCATGCTCCAAATCCATTTTAAAGCCATTTCAAAGGCATTTTGCGCATACATGAAATGAACACATTTTTCTCCAAAACTATACCAGATGCAAGCTTGTCCTGTTTGGTGGAGATGATATTTAATAAAATAAGTAGAAATCCACTAAAAGTTTTGTTTGGTTATCTTGCAATTCCGAGATAATCGTCTCCATGCTCCAAATCCATTTTAAAGCCATTTTTAAGGCATTTCGCGCATACATGAAATGAACACATTTTTCTCCAAAACTATAACAGATGCAAGCTTGTCCTGTTTGGTGGAGATGATATTTAATAAAATAAGTAGAAATCCACTAAAAGTTTTGTTTGGTTATCTTGCAATCCCGAGATAATCGTCTCCATGCTCCAAATCCATTTTAAAGCCATTTTTAAGGCATTTCGCGCATACATGAAATGAACACATTTTTCTCCAAAACTATAACAGATGCAAGCTTGTACTGTTTGGTGGAGATGATATTTAATAAAATAAGTAGAAATCCACTAAAAGTTTTGTTTGGTTATCTTGCAATCCCGAGATAATCGTCTCCATGCTCCAAATCCATTTTAAAGCCATTTTTAAGGCATTTCGCGCATACATGAAATGAACACATTTTTCTCCAAAACTATAACAGATGCAAGCTTGTCCTGTTTGGTGGAGATGATATTTAATAAAATAAGTAGAAATCCACTAAAAGTTTTGTTTGGTTATCTTGCAATCCCGAGATAATCGTCTCCATGCTCCAAATCCATTTTAAAGCCATTTTTAAGGCATTTCGCGCATACATGAAATGAACACATTTTTCTCCAAAACTATAACAGATGCAAGCTTGTCCTGTTTGGTGGAGATGATATTTAATAAAATAAGTAGAAATCCACTAAAAGTTTTGTTTGGTTATCTTGCAATCCCGAGATAATCGTCTCCATGCTCCAAATCCATTTTAAAGCCATTTAAAAGGCATTTTGCGCATACATGAAATGAACACATTTTTCTCCAAAACTATAACACATGCAAGCTTGTCCTGTTTGGTGGAGATGATATTTAATAAAATAAGTAGAAATCCACTAAAAGTTTTGTTTGGTTATCTTGCAATCCCGAGATAATCGTCTCCATGCTCCAAATCCATTTTAAAGCCATTTTTAAGGCATTTCGCGCATACATGAAATGAACACATTTTTCTCCAAAACTATAACAGATGCAAGCTTGTCCTGTTTGGTGGAGATGATATTTAATAAAATAAGTAGAAATCCACTAAAAGTTTTGTTTGGTTATCTTGCAATCCCGAGATAATCGTCTCCATGCTCCAAATCCATTTTAAAGCCATTTTTAAGGCATTTCGCGCATACATGAAATGAACACATTTTTCTCCAAAACTATAACAGATGCAAGCTTGTCCTGTTTGGTGGCGATGATATTTAATAAAATAAGTAGAAATCCACTAAAAGTTTTGTTTGTTTATCTTGCAATCCCGAGATAATCGTCTCCATGCTCCAAATCCATTTTAAAGCCATTTTGAAGGCATTTCGCGCATACATGAAATGAACACATTTTTCTCCAAAACTATAACAGATGCAAGCTTGTCCTGTTTGGTGGAGATGATATTTAATAAAATAAGTAGAAATCCACTAAAAGTTTTGTTTGGTTATCTTGCAATCCCGAGATATTCGTCTCCATGCTCCAAATCCATTTTAAAGCCATTTTTAAGGCATTTCGCGCATACATGAAATGAACACATTTTTCTCCAAAACTATAACAGATGCAAGCTTGTCCTGTTTGGTGGAGATGATATTTAATAAAATAAGTAGAAATCCACTAAAAGTTTTGTTTGGTTATCTTGCAATCCCGAGATAATCGTCTCCATGCTCCAAATCCATTTTAAAGCCATTTTTAAGGCATTTCGCGCATACATGAAATGAACACATTTTTCTCCAAAACTATAACAGATGCAAGCTTGTCCTGTTTGGTGGAGATGATATTTAATAAAATAAGTAGAAATCCACTAAAAGTTTTGTTTGGTTATATTGCAATCCCGAGATAATCGTCTCCATGCTCCAAATCCATTTTAAAGCCATTTTTAAGGCATTTCGCGCATACATGAAATGAACACATTTTTCTCCAAAACTATAACAGATGCAAGCTTGTCCTGTTTGGTGGAGATGATATTTAATAAAATAAGTAGAAATCCACTAAAAGTTTTGTTTGGTTATCTTGCAATCCCGAGATAATCGTCTCCATGCTCCAAATCCATTTTAAAGCCATTTCAAAGGCATTTTGCGCATACATGAAATGAACACATTTTTCTCCAAAACTATAACACATGCAAGCTTGTCCTGTTTGGTGGAGATGATATTTAATAAAATAAGTAGAAATCCACTAAAAGTTTCGTTTGTTTATATTGCCATCCTGAGATAATCGTCTCCATGCTCCAAATCCATTTTAAAGCCATTTCAAAGGCATTTTGCGCATACATGAAATGAACACATTTTTCTCCAAAACTATACCAGATGCAAGCTTGTCCTGTTTGGTGGAGATGATATTTAATAAAATAAGTAGAAATCCACTAAAAGTTTTGTTTGGTTATCTTGCAATTCCGAGATAATCGTCTCCATGCTCCAAATCCATTTTAAAGCCATTTTTAAGGCATTTCGCGCATACATGAAATGAACACATTTTTCTCCAAAACTATAACAGATGCAAGCTTGTCCTGTTTGGTGGAGATGATATTTAATAAAATAAGTAGAAATCCACTAAAAGTTTTGTTTGGTTATCTTGCAATCCCGAGATAATCGTCTCCATGCTCCAAATCCATTTTAAAGCCATTTTTAAGGCATTTCGCGCATACATGAAATGAACACATTTTTCTCCAAAACTATAACAGATGCAAGCTTGTACTGTTTGGTGGAGATGATATTTAATAAAATAAGTAGAAATCCACTAAAAGTTTTGTTTGGTTATCTTGCAATCCCGAGATAATCGTCTCCATGCTCCAAATCCATTTTAAAGCCATTTTTAAGGCATTTCGCGCATACATGAAATGAACACATTTTTCTCCAAAACTATAACAGATGCAAGCTTGTCCTGTTTGGTGGAGATGATATTTAATAAAATAAGTAGAAATCCACTAAAAGTTTTGTTTGGTTATCTTGCAATCCCGAGATAATCGTCTCCATGCTCCAAATCCATTTTAAAGCCATTTTTAAGGCATTTCGCGCATACATGAAATGAACACATTTTTCTCCAAAACTATAACAGATGCAAGCTTGTCCTGTTTGGTGGAGATGATATTTAATAAAATAAGTAGAAATCCACTAAAAGTTTTGTTTGGTTATCTTGCAATCCCGAGATAATCGTCTCCATGCTCCAAATCCATTTTAAAGCCATTTAAAAGGCATTTTGCGCATACATGAAATGAACACATTTTTCTCCAAAACTATAACACATGCAAGCTTGTCCTGTTTGGTGGAGATGATATTTAATAAAATAAGTAGAAATCCACTAAAAGTTTTGTTTGGTTATCTTGCAATCCCGAGATAATCGTCTCCATGCTCCAAATCCATTTTAAAGCCATTTTTAAGGCATTTCGCGCATACATGAAATGAACACATTTTTCTCCAAAACTATAACAGATGCAAGCTTGTCCTGTTTGGTGGAGATGATATTTAATAAAATAAGTAGAAATCCACTAAAAGTTTTGTTTGGTTATCTTGCAATCCCGAGATAATCGTCTCCATGCTCCAAATCCATTTTAAAGCCATTTTTAAGGCATTTCGCGCATACATGAAATGAACACATTTTTCTCCAAAACTATAACAGATGCAAGCTTGTCCTGTTTGGTGGCGATGATATTTAATAAAATAAGTAGAAATCCACTAAAAGTTTTGTTTGTTTATCTTGCAATCCCGAGATAATCGTCTCCATGCTCCAAATCCATTTTAAAGCCATTTTGAAGGCATTTCGCGCATACATGAAATGAACACATTTTTCTCCAAAACTATAACAGATGCAAGCTTGTCCTGTTTGGTGGAGATGATATTTAATAAAATAAGTAGAAATCCACTAAAAGTTTTGTTTGGTTATCTTGCAATCCCGAGATATTCGTCTCCATGCTCCAAATCCATTTTAAAGCCATTTTTAAGGCATTTCGCGCATACATGAAATGAACACATTTTTCTCCAAAACTATAACAGATGCAAGCTTGTCCTGTTTGGTGGAGATGATATTTAATAAAATAAGTAGAAATCCACTAAAAGTTTTGTTTGGTTATCTTGCAATCCCGAGATAATCGTCTCCATGCTCCAAATCCATTTTAAAGCCATTTTTAAGGCATTTCGCGCATACATGAAATGAACACATTTTTCTCCAAAACTATAACAGATGCAAGCTTGTCCTGTTTGGTGGAGATGATATTTAATAAAATAAGTAGAAATCCACTAAAAGTTTTGTTTGGTTATATTGCAATCCCGAGATAATCGTCTCCATGCTCCAAATCCATTTTAAAGCCATTTTTAAGGCATTTCGCGCATACATGAAATGAACACATTTTTCTCCAAAACTATAACAGATGCAAGCTTGTCCTGTTTGGTGGAGATGATATTTAATAAAATAAGTAGAAATCCACTAAAAGTTTTGTTTGGTTATCTTGCAATCCCGAGATAATCGTCTCCATGCTCCAAATCCATTTTAAAGCCATTTTTAAGGCATTTCGCGCATACATGAAATGAACACATTTTTCTCCAAAACTATAACAGATGCAAGCTTGTCCTGTTTGGTGGAGATGATATTTAATAAAATAAGTAGAAATCCACTAAAAGTTTTGTTTGGTTATCTTGCAATCCCGAGATAATCGTCTCCATGCTCCAAATCCATTTTAAAGCCATTTTTAAGGCATTTCGCGCATACATGAAATGAACACATTTTTCTCCAAAACTAAGATGCAAGCTTGTCCTGTTTGGTGGAGATAATATTTAAAAAAATAAGTAGAAATCTACTAAAAGTTTCGTTTGTTTATATTGCCATCCTGAGCTAATCGTCTCCATGCTCCAAATCCATTTTAAAGCCATTTCAAAGGCATTTTGCGCATACATGAAATGAACACATTTTTCTCCAAAACTATAACACATGCAAGCTTGTCCTGTTTGGTGGAGATGATATTTAATAAAATAAGTAGAAATCCACTAAAAGTTTTGTTTGGTTATCTTGCAATCCCGAGATAATCGTCTCCATGCTCCAAATCCATTTTAAAGCCATTTTTAAGGCATTTCGCGCATACATGAAATGAACACATTTTTCTCCAAAACTATAACAGATGCAAGCTTGTCCTGTTTGGTGGAGATGATATTTAATAAAATAAGTAGAAATCCACTAAAAGTTTTGTTTGGTTATCTTGCAATCCCGAGATAATCGTTTCCATGCTCCAAATCCATTTTAAAGCCATTTTTAAGGCATTTCGCGCATACATGAAATGAACACATTTTTCTCCAAAACTATAACAGATGCAAGCTTGTCCTGTTTGGTGGAGATGATATTTAATAAAATAAGTAGAAATCCACTAAAAGTTTCGTTTGTTTATATTGCCATCCTGAGATAATCGTCTCCATGCTCCAAATCCATTTTAAAGCCATTTCAAAGGCATTTTGCGCATACATGAAATGAACACATTTTTCTCCAAAACTATAACACATGCAAGCTTGTCCTGTTTGGTGGAGATGATATTTAATAAAATAAGTAGAAATCCACTAAAAGTTTTGTTTGGTTATCTTGCAATTCCGAGATAATCGTCTCCATGCTCCAAATCCATTTTAAAGCCATTTTTAAGGCATTTCGCGCATACATGAAATGAACACATTTTTCTCCAAAACTATAACAGATGCAAGCTTGTCCTGTTTGGTGGAGATGATATTTAATAAAATAAGTAGAAATCCACTAAAAGTTTTGTTTGGTTATCTTGCAATCCCGAGATAATCGTCTCCATGCTCCAAATCCATTTTAAAGCCATTTTTAAGGCATTTCGCGCATACATGAAATGAACACATTTTTCTCCAAAACTATAACAGATGCAAGCTTGTCCTGTTTGGTGGAGATGATATTTAATAAAATAAGTAGAAATCCACTAAAAGTTTTGTTTGGTTATCTTGCAATCCCGAGATAATCGTCTCCATGCTCCAAATCCATTTTAAAGCCATTTTTAAGGCATTTCGCGCATACATGAAATGAACACATTTTTCTCCAAAACTATAACAGATGCAAGCTTGTCCTGTTTGGTGGAGATGATATTTAATAAAATAAGTAGAAATCCACTAAAAGTTTTGTTTGGTTATCTTGCAATCCCGAGATAATCGTCTCCATGCTCCAAATCCATTTTAAAGCCATTTTTAAGGCATTTCGCGCATACATGAAATGAACACATTTTTCTCCAAAACTATAACAGATGCAAGCTTGTCCTGTTTGGTGGAGATGATATTTAATAAAATAAGTAGAAATCCACTAAAAGTTTTGTTTGGTTATCTTGCAATCCCGAGATAATCGTCTCCATGCTCCAAATCCATTTTAAAGCCATTTTAAAGGCATTTTGCGCATACATGAAATGAACACATTTTTCTCCAAAACTATAACACATGCAAGCTTGTCCTGTTTGGTGGAGATGATATTTAATAAAATAAGTAGAAATCCACTAAAAGTTTTGTTTGGTTATCTTGCAATCCCGAGATAATCGTCTCCATGCTCCAAATCCATTTTAAAGCCATTTTTAAGGCATTTCGCGCATACATGAAATGAACACATTTTTCTCCAAAACTATAACAGATGCAAGCTTGTCCTGTTTGGTGGAGATGATATTTAATAAAATAAGTAGAAATCCACTAAAAGTTTTGTTTGGTTATCTTGCAATCCCGAGATAATCGTCTCCATGCTTCAAATCCATTTTAAAGCCATTTTTAAGGCATTTAGCGCATACATGAAATGAACACATTTTTCTCCAAAACTATAACAGATGCAAGCTTGTCCTGTTTGGTGGAGATGATATTTAATAAAATAAGTAGAAATCCACTAAAAGTTTTGTTTGGTTATCTTGCAATCCCGAGATAATCGTCTCCATGCTCCAAATCCATTTTAAAGCCATTTTGAAGGCATTTCGCGCATACATGAAATGAACACATTTTTCTCCAAAACTATAACAGATGCAAGCTTGTCCTGTTTGGTGGAGATGATATTTAATAAAATAAGTAGAAATCCACTAAAAGTTTTGTTTGGTTATCTTGCAATCCCGAGATAATCGTCTCCATGCTCCAAATCCATTTTAAAGCCATTTTAAGGCATTTCGCGCATACATGAAATGAACACATTTTTCTCCAAAACTATAACAGATGCAAGCTTGTCCTGTTTGGTGGAGATGATATTTAATAAAATAAGTAGAAATCCACTAAAAGTTTTGTTTGGTTATCTTGCAATCCCGAGATAATCGTCTCCATGCTCCAAATCCATTTTAAAGCCATTTTTAAGGCATTTCGCGCATACATGAAATGAACACATTTTTCTCCAAAACTATAACAGATGCAAGCTTGTCCTGTTTGGTGGAGATGATATTTAATAAAATAAGTAGAAATCCACTAAAAGTTTTGTTTGGTTATATTGCAATCCCGAGATAATCGTCTCCATGCTCCAAATCCATTTTAAAGCCATTTTTAAGGCATTTCGCGCATACATGAAATGAACACATTTTTCTCCAAAACTATAACAGATGCAAGCTTGTCCTGTTTGGTGGAGATGATATTTAATAAAATAAGTAGAAATCCACTAAAAGTTTTGTTTGGTTATCTTGCAATCCCGAGATAATCGTCTCCATGCTCCAAATCCATTTTAAAGCCATTTTTAAGGCATTTCGCGCATACATGAAATGAACACATTTTTCTCCAAAACTATAACAGATGCAAGCTTGTCCTGTTTGGTGGAGATGATATTTAATAAAATAAGTAGAAATCCACTAAAAGTTTTGTTTGGGTATCTTGCAATCCCGAGATAATCGTCTCCATGCTCCAAATCCATTTTAAAGCCATTTTTAAGGCATTTCGCGCATACATGAAATGAACACATTTTTCTCCAAAACTAAGATGCAAGCTTGTCCTGTTTGGTGGAGATAATATTTAAAAAAATAAGTAGAAATCTACTAAAAGTTTCGTTTGTTTATATTGCCATCCTGAGCTAATCGTCTCCATGCTCCAAATCCATTTTAAAGCCATTTCAAAGGCATTTTGCGCATACATGAAATGAACACATTTTTCTCCAAAACTATAACACATGCAAGCTTGTCCTGTTTGGTGGAGATGATATTTAATAAAATAAGTAGAAATCCACTAAAAGTTTTGTTTGGTTATCTTGCAATCCCGAGATAATCGTCTCCATGCTCCAAATCCATTTTAAAGCCATTTTTAAGGCATTTCGCGCATACATGAAATGAACACATTTTTCTCCAAAACTATAACAGATGCAAGCTTGTCCTGTTTGGTGGAGATGATATTTAATAAAATAAGTAGAAATCCACTAAAAGTTTTGTTTGGTTATCTTGCAATCCCGAGATAATCGTTTCCATGCTCCAAATCCATTTTAAAGCCATTTTTAAGGCATTTCGCGCATACATGAAATGAACACATTTTTCTCCAAAACTATAACAGATGCAAGCTTGTCCTGTTTGGTGGAGATGATATTTAATAAAATAAATAGAAATCCACTAAAAGTTTTGTTTGGTTATCTTGCAATCCCGAGATAATCGTCTCCATGCTCCAAATCCATTTTAAAGCCATTTTTAAGGCATTTCGCGCATACATGAAATGAACACATTTTTCTCCAAAACTATAACAGATGCAAGCTTGTCCTGTTTGGTGGAGATAATATTTAATAAAATAAGTAGAAATCTACTAAAAGTTTCGTTTGTTTATATTGCCATCCTGAGATAATCGTCTCCATGCTCCAAATCCATTTTAAAGCCATTTCAAAGGCATTTTGCGCATACATGAAATGAACACATTTTTCTCCAAAACTATAACACATGCAAGCTTGTCCTGTTTGGTGGAGATGATATTTAATAAAATAAGTAGAAATCCATAAAAGTTTTGTTTGGTTATCTTGCAATCCCGAGATAATCGTCTCCATGCTCCAAATCCATTTTAAAGCCATTTTTAAGGCGTTTCGCGCATACATGAAATGAACACATTTTTCTCCAAAACTATAACAGATGCAAGCTTGTCCTGTTTGGTGGAGATGATATTTAATAAAATAAGTAGAAATCCACTAAAAGTTTTGTTTGGTTATCTTGCAATCCCGAGATAATCGTCTCCATGCTCCAAATCCATTTTAAAGCCATTTCAAAGGCATTTTGCGCATACATGAAATGAACACATTTTTCTCCAAAACTATAACAGATGCAAGCTTGTCCTGTTTGGTGGAGATGATATTTAATAAAATAAGTAGAAATCCACTAAAAGTTTTGTTTGGTTATCTTGCAATCCCGAAATAATCGTCTCCATGCTCCAAATCCATTTTAAAGCCATTTTTAAGGCATTTCGCGCATACATGAAATGAACACATTTTTCTCCAAAACTATAACAGATGCAAGCTTGTCCTGTTTGGTGGAGATGATATTTAATAAAATAAGTAGAAATCCACTAAAATTTTTGTTTGGTTATCTTGCAATCCCGAGATAATCGTCTCCATGCTCCAAATCCATTTTAAAGCCATTTCAAAGGCATTTTGCGCATACATGAAATGAACACATTTTTCTCCAAAACTATAACAGATGCAAGCTTGTCCTGTTTGGTGGAGATGATATTTAATAAAATAAGTAGAAATCCACTAAAAGTTTTGTTTGGTTATCTTGCAATCCCGAAATAATCGTCTCCATGCTCCAAATCCATTTTAAAGCCATTTTTAAGGCATTTCGCGCATACATGAAATGAACACATTTTTCTCCAAAACTATAACAGATGCAAGCTTGTCCTGTTTGGTGGAGATGATATTTAATAAAATAAGTAGAAATCCACTAAAATTTTTGTTTGGTTATCTTGCAATCCCGAGATAATCGTCTCCATGCTCCAAATCCATTTTAAAGCCATTTTTAAGGCATTTCGCGCATACATGAAATGAACACATTTTTCTCCAAAACTATAACAGATGCAAGCTTGTCCTGTTTGGTGGAGATGATATTTAATAAAATAAGTAGAAATCCACTAAAAGTTTTGTTTGGTTATCTTGCAATCCCGAGATAATCGTCTCCATGCTCCAAATCCATTTTAAAGCCATTTTTAAGGCATTTCGCGCATACATGAAATGAACACATTTTTCTCCAAAACTATAACAGATGCAAGCTTGTCCTGTTTGGTGGAGATGATATTTAATAAAATAAGTAGAAATCCACTAAAAGTTTTGTTTGGTTATCTTGCAATCCCGAGATAATCGTCTCCATGCTCCAAATCCATTTTAAAGCCATTTTTAAGGCATTTCGCGCATACATGAAATGAACACATTTTTCTCCAAAACTATAACAGATGCAAGCTTGTCCTGTTTGGTGGAGATGATATTTAATAAAATAAGTAGAAATCCACTAAAAGTTTTGTTTGGTTATCTTGCAATCCCGAGATAATCGTCTCCATGCTCCAAATCCATTTTAAAGCCATTTTTAAGGCATTTCGCGCATACATGAAATGAACACATTTTTCTCCAAAACTATAACAGATGCAAGCTTGTCCTGTTTGGTGGAGATAATATTTAATAAAATAAGTAGAAATCTACTAAAAGTTTCGTTTGTTTATATTGCCATCCTGAGATAATCGTCTCCATGCTCCAAATCCATTTTAAAGCCATTTCAAAGGCATTTTGCGCATACATGAAATGAACACATTTTTCTCCAAAACTATAACACATGCAAGCTTGTCCTGTTTGGTGGAGATGATATTTAATAAAATAAGTAGAAATCCACTAAAAGTTTTGTTTGGTTATCTTGCAATCCCGAGATAATCGTCTCCATGCTCCAAATCCATTTTAAAGCCATTTTTAAGGCATTTCGCGCATACATGAAATGAACACATTTTTCTCCAAAACTATAACAGATGCAAGCTTGTCCTGTTTGGTGGAGATGATATTTAATAAAATAAGTAGAAATCCACTAAAAGTTTTGTTTGGTTATCTTTAGTGATGAGCGAGTATGCTTGTTACTACTCGGTACTCGCACGAGTATCACTGTACTCGGGCTACTCGGCGGGTACCGAGTAATTTCGCGATACTCGTGCTTTACTCGTGGTCTTCATTTCTGCATGTTGGCGCTCTTTTGAGAGCCAGCCCTCATGCAGGGATTGGCTGGCAGACCACTGCAATGCCACAGCCCTGTTAGTTGTGGAATTGCAGTGATTGGCCGGCCTGCACAGCGTGACCGAGCCTTTATACCGGCCGGCGCGCTGTGCTCTGTACACAGCCATCTCATATTCCCTGCTTTCCACGCCCACAGGCGCCTATGATTGGTTGCAGTGAGACACGCCCCCACGCTGAGTGACAGGTGTCACACTGCACCCAATCACAGCAGCCGGTGGGCGTGTCTATACTGTGCAGTAAAATAAATAAATAAATAATTAAAAAAACCGGCGTGCGGTCACCCCAATTTTAATACCAGCCAGATAAAGCCATACGGCTGAAGGCTGGTATTCTCAGGATGGGGAGCGCCACGTTATGGGGAGCCCCCCACCCTAACAATAACAGTCAGCAGCCACCCAGAATTGCCGCATACATTATATGCGACAGTTCTGGGACTGTACCCGGCTCTTCCCGATTTACCCTGGTGCGTTGGCAAATCGGGGTAATAAGGAGTTATTGGCAGCCCATAGCTGCCAATAAGTCCTAGATTAATCATGTCAGGCGTCTATGAGACACCCTCCATGATTAATCTGTAAATTACAGTAAATAAACACACACACACCCGAAAAATCCTTTATTAGAAATAAAAAACAATAACAAAGTCCCTCATCACCAATTTATTACCCACAACAAAACCCTCCATGTCCGGTGTAATCCACGGTCCTCCAGCGTCGCGTCCAGCTCTGCTGCATGGAAGTGACAGGAGCTGCAGAATACACCGCTGCTCCGGTCACCTCCACGCAGCTAATGAGGTGAGTATAGCGATCAGCTGAGCTGTCACTGAGGTTACCTGGATCCAGCGGTGGCCGCGGGTAACCTCAGTGACAGCAGCTGATCACGCTACTCACTGCCGCTCCGGTCAGCTTCACACAGCAACTGAGGTGAGAAGCGCGATCAGCTGCTGTCAGTCAGGTAACTCCCGGCCACCGCTGGATCCAGCGGTGGCCGCGATTAACCTCAGTGACAGCAGCTGATCGCACTTCTCACCTCAGTTGGTGCATGGAGCTGACCGGAGCGGCAGTGAGTAGCGCGATCAGCTGCTGTCACTGAGGTTACCCGCGGCCACCGCTGCATCCAGGTAACCTCAGTGACAGCTCAGCTGATCGCTATACTCACCTCATTAGCTGCGTGGAGGTGACCGGAGCGGCGGTGTATTCTGCAGCTCCTGTCACTTCCATGCAGCAGAGCTGGACGCGACGCTGGAGGACCGTGGATTACACCGGACATGGAGGGTTTGTCGGGGTTAATAAATTGGTAATGAGGGACTTTGTTATTGTTTTTTATTTCTAATAAAGGATTTTTCGTGTGTGTGTGTTTTTTAACTGTAATTTACAGATTAATCATGGAGGGTGTCTCATAGACGCCTGACATGATTAATCTAGGACTTATTGGCAGCTATGGGCTGCCAATAACTCCTTATTACCCCGATTTGCCAACGCACCAGGGTAAATCGGGAAGAGCCGGGTACAGCCCCAGAACTGTCGCATATAATGTATGCGGCAATTCTGGGCGGCTGTTGGCTGATATTGTTAGGGTGGGGGGCTCCCCATAACGTGGCGCTCCCCATCCTGAGAATACCAGCCTTCAGCCGTATGGCTTTATCTGGCTGGTATTAAAATTGGGGGGGACCGCACGCCGTTTTTTTTAATTATTTAATTATTTATTTCACTGCACAGTATACACACACACACCGGCTGCTGTGATTGGGTGCAGTGTGACACCTGTCACTCAGAGTGGGGGCGTGTCTCACTGCAACCAATCATAAGCGCCGAAAAGCAGGAAAGCAGAGAATACGAGATTGATTAATGAGCGGCCGGCTTTTTCAAAAGAAGAAAAGCCGCAGGAGCAGTGTGAATGCCGTGCAGTGCCGCAGCAGTGATCGGCGAACGGTGAGTAAGAGAGAGGGGGGAGAATGACCGACAGACTGTGAGAGGGGGACAGACAAGACAGAGAGAGACCGACAGAGCGAGACCGACCGACGGGAGATAGAATGAAAAAAAAAATGACCGACATCGCTTGTAAAAAGCACAAAACGTGCGTTTTGGACATCGGAGTGCCACACAATGTTTATGTAAAATCTTTCATGTATTAATCTCAAAAAGTAACATACACCAGCTCTATCTCACTATTGGGTATGTGCCCTTAACATTTCCGCCATGAAAAATCATTTTGGAATCATTTTGCAAGGTTTTCTGGTGAGTCCGTAAAAATGGCGTAAAACGCGGACAAAATTGTTCACAGCTGTGACTTTTGAGTGATAAATGCTTCAAGGGGTCTTCCCCATGCTGTTGCCATGTCATTTGAGCACTCTTCTGAGACTTTTGTGACATTTTTAGGGTTTCTACATGCTGCCGGGGGGTCATTTCACAAAAATACTCGGGTCTCCCATAGGATAACATTGGGCTCGTTGCTCGGGCCGAGTACACGAGTATCTTGGGATGCTCGGCCCGAGCCTCGAGCACCCGAGCTTTTTAGTACTCGCTCATCACTAGTTATCTTGCAATCCCGAGATAATCGTCTCCATGCTCCAAATCCATTTTAAAGCCATTTTTAAGGCATTTCGCGCATACATGAAATGAACACATTTTTCTCCAAAACTATAACAGATGCAAGCTTGTCCTGTTTGGTGGAGATGATATTTAATAAAATAAGTAGAAATCCATAAAAGTTTTGTTTGGTTATCTTGCAATCCCGAGATAATCGTCTCCATGCTCCAAATCCATTTTAAAGCCATTTTTAAGGCATTTCGCGCATACATGAAATGAACACATTTTTCTCCAAAACTATAACAGATGCAAGCTTGTCCTGTTTGGTGGAGATGATATTTAATAAAATAAGTAGAAATCCACTAAAAGTTTTGTTTGGTTATCTTGCAATCCCGAGATAATCGTCTCCATGCTCCAAATCCATTTTAAAGCCATTTCAAAGGCATTTTGCGCATACATGAAATGAACACATTTTTCTCCAAAACTATAACAGATGCAAGCTTGTCCTGTTTGGTGGAGATGATATTTAATAAAATAAGTAGAAATCCACTAAAAGTTTTGTTTGGTTATCTTGCAATCCCGAAATAATCGTCTCCATGCTCCAAATCCATTTTAAAGCCATTTTTAAGGCATTTCGCGCATACATGAAATGAACACATTTTTCTCCAAAACTATAACAGATGCAAGCTTGTCCTGTTTGGTGGAGATGATATTTAATAAAATAAGTAGAAATCCACTAAAATTTTTGTTTGGTTATCTTGCAATCCCGAGATAATCGTCTCCATGCTCCAAATCCATTTTAAAGCCATTTTTAAGGCATTTCGCGCATACATGAAATGAACACATTTTTCTCCAAAACTATAACACATGCAAGCTTGTCCTGTTTGGTGGAGATGATATTTAATAAAATAAGTAGAAATCCACTAAAAGTTTTGTTTGGTTATATTGCAATCCCGAGATAATCGTCTCCATGCTCCAAATCCATTTTAAAGCCATTTTTAAGGCATTTCGCGCATACATGAAATGAACACATTTTTCTCCAAAACTATAACAGATGCAAGCTTGTCCTGTTTGGTGGAGATGATATTTAATAAAATAAGTAGAAATCCACTAAAAGTTTTGTTTGGTTATCTTGCAATCCCGAGATAATCGTCTCCATGCTCCAAATCCATTTTAAAGCCATTTTTAAGGCATTTCGCGCATACATGAAATGAACACATTTTTCTCCAAAACTATAACAGATGCAAGCTTGTCCTGTTTGGTGGAGATGATATTTAATAAAATAAGTAGAAATCCACTAAAAGTTTTGTTTGGTTATCTTGCAATCCCGAGATAATCGTCTCCATGCTCCAAATCCATTTTAAAGCCATTTTTAAGGCATTTCGCGCATACATGAAATGAACACATTTTTCTCCAAAACTATAACAGATGCAAGCTTGTCCTGTTTGGTGGAGATGATATTTAATAAAATAAGTAGAAATCCACTAAAAGTTTTGTTTGGTTATCTTGCAATCCCGAGATAATCGTCTCCATGCTCCAAATCCATTTTAAAGCCATTTTTAAGGCATTTCGCGCATACATGAAATGAACACATTTTTCTCCAAAACTATAACAGATGCAAGCTTGTCCTGTTTGGTGGAGATGATATTTAATAAAATAAGTAGAAATCCACTAAAAGTTTTGTTTGGTTATCTTGCAATCCCGAGATAATCGTCTCCATGCTCCAAATCCATTTTAAAGCCATTTCAAAGGCATTTTGCGCATACATGAAATGAACACATTTTTCTCCAAAACTGTAACACATGCAAGCTTGTCCTGTTTGGTGGAGATGATATTTAATAAAATAAGTAGAAATCCACTAAAAGTTTTGTTTGGTTATCTTGCAGTCCCGAGATAATCGTCTCCATGCTCCAAATCAATTTTAAAGCCATTTTTAAGGCATTTCGCGCATACATGAAATGAACACATTTTTCTCCAAAACTATAACAGATGCAAGCTTGTCCTGTTTGGTGGAGATGATATTTAATAAAATAAGTAGAAATCCACTAAAAGTTTTGTTTGGTTATCTTGCAATCCCGAGATAATCGTCTCCATGCTCCAAATCCATTTTAAAGCCATTTTTAAGGCATTTCGCGCATACATGAAATGAACACATTTTTCTCCAAAACTATAACACATGCAAGCTTGTCCTGTTTGGTGGAGATGATATTTAATAAAATAAGTAGAAATCCACTAAAAGTTTTGTTTGGTTATCTTGCAATCCCGAGATAATCGTCTCCATGCTCCAAATCCATTTTAAAGCCATTTTGAAGGCATTTCGCGCATACATGAAATGAACACATTTTTCTCCAAAACTATAACAGATGCAAGCTTGTCCTGTTTGGTGGAGATGATATTTAATAAAATAAGTAGAAATCCACTAAAAGTTTTGTTTGGTTATCTTGCAATCCCGAGATAATCGTCTCCATGCTCCAAATCCATTTTAAAGCCATTTTTAAGGCATTTCGCGCATACATGAAATGAACACATTTTTCTCCAAAACTATAACAGATGCAAGCTTGTCCTGTTTGGTGGAGATGATATTTAATAAAATAAGTAGAAATCCACTAAAAGTTTTGTTTGGTTATCTTGCAATCCCGAGATAATCGTCTCCATGCTCCAAATCCATTTTAAAGCCATTTTTAAGGCATTTCGCGCATACATGAAATGAACACATTTTTCTCCAAAACTATAACAGATGCAAGCTTGTCCTGTTTGGTGGAGATGATATTTAATAAAATAAGTAGAAATCCACTAAAAGTTTTGTTTGGTTATATTGCAATCCCGAGATAATCGTCTCCATGCTCCAAATCCATTTTAAAGCCATTTTTAAGGCATTTCGCGCATACATGAAATGAACACATTTTTCTCCAAAACTAAGATGCAAGCTTGTCCTGTTTGGTGGAGATAATATTTAAAAAAATAAGTAGAAATCTACTAAAAGTTTCGTTTGTTTATATTGCCATCCTGAGATAATCGTCTCCATGCTCCAAATCCATTTTAAAGCCATTTCAAAGGCATTTTGCGCATACATGAAATGAACACATTTTTCTCCAAAACTATAACACATGCAAGCTTGTCCTGTTTGGTGGAGATGATATCTAATAAAATAAGTAGAAATCCACTAAAAGTTTTGTTTGGTTATCTTGCAATCCCGAGATAATCGTCTCCATGCTCCAAATCCATTTTAAAGCCATTTTTAAGGCATTTCGCGCATACATGAAATGAACACATTTTTCTCCAAAACTATAACAGATGCAAGCTTGTCCTGTTTGGTGGAGATGATATTTAATAAAATAAGTAGAAATCCACTAAAAGTTTTGTTTGGTTATCTTGCAATCCCGAGATAATCGTCTCCATGCTCCAAATCCATTTTAAAGCCATTTTTAAGGCATTTCGCGCATACATGAAATGAACACATTTTTCTCCAAAACTATAACAGATGCAAGCTTGTCCTGTTTGGTGGAGATAATATTTAATAAAATAAGTAGATATCTACTAAAGTTTCGTTTGTTTATATTGCCATCCTGAGATAATCGTCTCCATGCTCCAAATCCATTTTAAAGCCATTTCAAAGGCATTTTGCGCATACATGAAATGAACACATTTTTCTCCAAAACTATAACACATGCAAGCTTGTCCTGTTTGGTGGAGATGATATTTAATAAAATAAGTAGAAATCCACTAAAAGTTTTGTTTGGTTATATTGCAATCCCGAGATAATCGTCTCCATGCTCCAAATCCATTTTAAAGCCATTTTTAAGGCATTTCGCGCATACATGAAATGAACACATTTTTCTCCAAAACTATAACAGATGCAAGCTTGTCCTGTTTAGTGGAGATGATATTTAATAAAATAAGTAGAAATCCACTAAATGTTTTGTTTGGTTATCTTGCAATCCCGAGATAATCGTCTCCATGCTCCAAATCCATTTTAAAGCCATTTCAAAGGCATTTTGCGCATACATGAAATGAACACATTTTTCTCCAAAACTATAACACATGCAAGCTTGTCCTGTTTGGTGGAGATGATATTTAATAAAATAAGTAGAAATCCACTAAAAGTTTTGTTTGGTTATATTGCAATCCCGAGATAATCGTCTCCATGCTCCAAATCCATTTTAAAGCCATTTTTAAGGCATTTCGCGCATACATGAAATGAACACATTTTTCTCCAAAACTATAACAGATGCAAGCTTGTCCTGTTTGGTGGAGATGATATTTAATAAAATAAGTAGAAATCCCTTAAAAGTTTTGTTTGGTTATCTTGCAATCCCGAGATAATCGTCTCCATGCTCCAAATCCATTTTAAAGCCATTTTTAAGGCATTTCGCGCATACATGAAATGAACACATTTTTCTCCAAAACTATAACAGATGCAAGCTTGTCCTGTTTGGTGGAGATGATATTTAATAAAATAAGTAGAAATCCACTAAAAGTTTTGTTTGGTTATCTTGCAATCCCGAGATAATCGTCTCCATGCTCCAAATCCATTTTAAAGCCATTTCAAAGGCATTTTGCGCATACATGAAATGAACACATTTTTCTCCAAAACTATAACACATGCAAGCTTGTCCTGTTTGGTGGAGATGATATTTAATAAAATAAGTAGAAATCCACTAAAAGTTTTGTTTGGTTATCTTGCAATCCCGAGATAATCGTCTCCATGCTCCAAATCCATTTTAAAGCCATTTTTAAGGCATTTCGCGCATACATGAAATGAACACATTTTTCTCCAAAACTATAACAGATGCAAGCTTGTCCTGTTTGGTGGAGATGATATTTAATAAAATAAGTAGAAATCCACTAAAAGTTTTGTTTGGTTATCTTGCAATCCCGAGATAATCGTCTCCATGCTCCAAATCCATTTTAAAGCCATTTTTAAGGCATTTCGCGCATACATGAAATGAACACATTTTTCTCCAAAACTATAACAGATGCAAGCTTGTCCTGTTTGGTGGAGATGATATTTAATAAAATAAGTAGAAATCCACTAAAAGATTTGTTTGGTTATCTTGCAATCCCGAGATAATCGTCTCCATGCTCCAAATCCATTTTAAAGCCATTTTTAAGGCATTTCGCGCATACATGAAATGAACACATTTTTCTCCAAAACTATAACACATGCAAGCTTGTCCTGTTTGGTGGAGATGATATTTAATAAAATAAGTAGAAATCCACTAAACGTTTTGTTTGGTTATCTTGCAATCCCGAGATAATCGTCTCCATGCTCCAAATCCATTTTAAAGCCATTTTTAAGGCATTTCGCGCATACATGAAATGAACACATTTTTCTCCAAAACTATAACAGATGCAAGCTTGTCCTGTTTGGTGGAGATGATATTTAATAAAATAAGTAGAAATCCACTAAAAGTTTTGTTTGGTTATCTTGCAATCCCGAGATAATCGTCTCCATGCTCCAAATCCATTTTAAAGCCATTTTTAAGGCATTTCGCGCATACATGAAATGAACACATTTTTCTCCAAAACTATAACAGATGCAAGCTTGTCCTGTTTGGTGGAGATGATATTTAATAAAATAAGTAGAAATCCACTAAAAGTTTTGTTTGGTTATCTTGCAATCCCGAGATAATCGTCTCCATGCTCCAAATCCATTTTAAAGCCATTTTTAAGGCATTTCACGCATACATGAAATGAACACATTTTTCTCCAAAACTATAACAGATGTAAGCTTGTCCTGTTTGGTGGAGATGATATTTAATAAAATAAGTAGAAATCCACTAAAAGTTTTGTTTGGTTATCTTGCAATCCCGAGATAATCGTCTCCATGCTCCAAATCCATTTTAAAGCCATTTTTAAGGCATTTCGCGCATACATGAAATGAACACATTTTTCTCCAAAACTATAACAGATGCAAGCTTGTCCTGTTTGGTGGAGATGATATTTAATAAAATAAGTAGAAATCCACTAAAAGTTTTGTTTGGTTATCTTGCAATCCCGAGATAATCGTCTCCATGCTCCAAATCCATTTTAAAGCCATTTTTAAGGCATTTCGCGCATACATGAAATGAACACAATTTTCTCCAAAACTATAACAGATGCAAGCTTGTCCTGTTTGGTGGAGATAATATTTAATAAAATAAGTAGAAATCTACTAAAAGTTTCGTTTGTTTATATTGCCATCCTGAGATATTCGTCTCCATGCTCCAAATCCATTTTAAAGCCATTTCAAAGGCATTTTGCGCATACATGAAATGAACACATTTTTCTCCAAAACTATAACACATGCAAGCTTGTCCTGTTTGGTGGAGATGATATTTAATAAAATAAGTAGAAATCCACTAAAAGTTTTGTTTGGTTATCTTGCAATCCCGAGATAATCGTCTCAATGCTCCAAATCCATTTTAAAGCCATTTTTAAGGCATTTCGCGCATACATGAAATGAACACATTTTTCTCCAAAACTATAACAGATGCAAGCTTGTCCTGTTTGGTGGAGATGATATTTAATAAAATAAGTAGAAATCCACTAAAAGTTTTGTTTGGTTATCTTGCAATCCCGAGATAATCGTCTCCATGCTCCAAATCCATTTTAAAGCCATTTTTAAGGCATTTCGCGCATACATGAAATGAACACATTTTTCTCCAAAACTATAACAGATGCAAGCTTGTCCTGTTTGGTGGAGATAATATTTAATAAAATAAGTAGAAATCTACTAAAAGTTTCGTTTGTTTATATTGCCATCCTGAGATAATCGTCTCCATGCTCCAAATCCATTTTAAAGCCATTTCAAAGGCATTTTGCGCATACATGAAATGAACACATTTTTCTCCAAAACTATAACACATGCAAGCTTGTCCTGTTTGGTGGAGATGATATTTAATAAAATAAGTAGAAATCCACTAAAAGTTTTGTTTGGTTATCTTGCAATCCCGAGATAATCGTCTCCATGCTCCAAATCCATTTTAAAGCCATTTTTAAGGCATTTCGCGCATACATGAAATGAACACATTTTTCTCCAAAACTATAACAGATGCAAGCTTGTCCTGTTTGGTGGAGATGATATTTAATAAAATAAGTAGAAATCCACTAAAAGTTTTGTTTGGTTATCTTGCAATCCCGAGATAATCGTCTCCATGCTCCAAATCCATTTTAAAGCCATTTTTAAGGCATTTCGCGCATACATGAAATGAACACATTTTTCTCCAAAACTATAACAGATGCAAGCTTGTCCTGTTTGGTGGAGATTATATTTAATAAAATAAGTAGAAATCCACTAAAAGTTTTGTTTGGTTATCTTGCAATCCCGAGATAATCGTCTCCATGCTCCAAATCCATTTTAAAGCCATTTCAAAGGCATTTTCCGCATACATGAAATGAACACATTTTTCTCCAAAACTATAACACATGCAAGCTTGTCCTGTTTGGTGGAGATGATATTTAATAAAATAAGTAGAAATCCACTAAAAGTTTTGTTTGGTTATCTTGCAATCCCGAGATAATCGTCTCCATGCTCCAAATCCATTTTAAAGCCATTTTTAAGGCATTTCGCGCATACATGAAATGAACACATTTTTCTCCAAAACTATAACAGATGCAAGCTTGTCCTGTTTGGTGGAGATGATATTTAATAAAATAAGTAGAAATCCACTAAAAGTTTTGTTTGGTTATCTTGCAATCCCGAGATAATCGTCTCCATGCTCCAAATCCATTTTAAAGCCATTTTTAAGGCATTTCGCGCATACATGAAATGAACACATTTTTCTCCAAAACTATAACAGATGCAAGCTTGTCCTGTTTGGTGGAGATGATATTTAATAAAATAAGTAGAAATCCACTAAAAGTTTTGTTTGGTTATCTTGCAATCCCGAGATAATCGTCTCCATGCTCCAAATCCATTTTAAAGCCATTTTTAAGGCATTTCGCGCATACATGAAATGAACACATTTTTCTCCAAAACTATAACAGATGCAAGCTTGTCCTGTTTGGTGGAGATGATATTTAATAAAATAAGTAGAAATCCACTAAAAGTTTTGTTTGGTTATCTTGCAATCCCGAGATAATCGCCTCCATGCTCCAAATCCATTTTAAAGCCATTTGTAAGGCATTTCGCGCATACATGAAATGAACACATTTTTCTCCAAAACTATAACAGATGCAAGCTTGTTCTGTTTGGTGGAGATGATATTTAATAAAATAAGTAGAAATCCACTAAAAGTTTTGTTTGGTTATATTGCAATCCCGAGATAATCGTCTTCATGCTCCAAATCCATTTTAAAGCCATTTTTAAGGCATTTCGCGCATACATGAAATGAACACATTTTTCTCCAAAACTATAACAGATGCAAGCTTGTCCTGTTTGGTGGAGATGATATTTAATAAAATAAGTAGAAATCCACTAAAAGTTTTGTTTGGTTATCTTGCAATCCCGAGATAATCGTCTCCATGCTCCAAATCCATTTTAAAGCCATTTTTAAGGCATTTCGCGCATACATGAAATGAACACATTTTTCTCCAAAACTATAACAGATGCAAGCTTGTCCTGTTTGGTGGAGATAATATTTAATAAAATATGTAGAAATCTACTAAAAGTTTCGTTTGTTTATATTGCCATCCTGAGATAATCGTCTCCATGCTCCAAATCCATTTTAAAGCCATTTCAAAGGCATTTTGCGCATACATGAAATGAACACATTTTTCTCCAAAACTATAACACATGCAAGCTTGTCCTGTTTGGTGGAGATGATATTTAATAAAATAAGTAGAAATCCACTAAAAGTTTTGTTTGGTTATCTTGCAATCCCGAGATAATCGTCTCCATGCTCCAAATCCATTTTAAAGCCATTTTTAAGGCATTTCGCGCATACATGAAATGAACACATTTTTCTCCAAAACTATAACAGATGCAAGCTTGTCCTGTTTGGTGGAGATGATATTTAATAAAATAAGTAGAAATCCACTAAAAGTTTTGTTTGGTTATCTTGCAATCCCGAGATAATCGTCTCCATGCTCCAAATCCATTTTAAAGCCATTTTTAAGGCATTTCGCGCATACATGAAATGAACACATTTTTCTCCAAAACTATAACAGATGCAAGCTTGTCCTGTTTGGTGGAGATAATATTTAATAAAATAAGTAGAAATCTACTAAAAGTTTCGTTTGTTTATATTGCCATCCTGAGATAATCGTCTCCATGCTCCAAATCCATTTTAAAGCCATTTCAAAGGCATTTTGCGCATACATGAAATGAACACATTTTTCTCCAAAACTATAACACATGCAAGCTTGTCCTGTTTGGTGGAGATGATATTTAATAAAATAAGTAGAAATCCACTAAAAGTTTTGTTTGGTTATCTTGCAATCCCGAGATAATCGTCTCCATGCTCCAAATCCATTTTAAAGCCATTTTTAAGGCATTTCGCGCATACATGAAATGAACACATTTTTCTCCAAAACTATAACAGATGCAAGCTTGTCCTGTTTGGTGGAGATGATATTTAATAAAATAAGTAGAAATCCACTAAAAGTTTTGTTTGGTTATCTTGCAATCCCGAGATAATCGTCTCCATGCTCCAAATCCATTTTAAAGCCATTTTTAAGGCATTTCGCGCATACATGAAATGAACACAATTTTCTCCAAAACTATAACAGATGCAAGCTTGTCCTGTTTGGTGGAGATAATATTTAATAAAATAAGTAGAAATCTACTAAAAGTTTCGTTTGTTTATATTGCCATCCTGAGATATTCGTCTCCATGCTCCAAATCCATTTTAAAGCCATTTCAAAGGCATTTTGCGCATACATGAAATGAACACATTTTTCTCCAAAACTATAACACATGCAAGCTTGTCCTGTTTGGTGGAGATGATATTTAATAAAATAAGTAGAAATCCACTAAAAGTTTTGTTTGGTTATCTTGCAATCCCGAGATAATCGTCTCAATGCTCCAAATCCATTTTAAAGCCATTTTTAAGGCATTTCGCGCATACATGAAATGAACACATTTTTCTCCAAAACTATAACAGATGCAAGCTTGTCCTGTTTGGTGGAGATGATATTTAATAAAATAAGTAGAAA
Organism: Anomaloglossus baeobatrachus; assembly: GCF_048569485.1. NCBI lineage: Eukaryota > Metazoa > Chordata > Amphibia > Anura > Aromobatidae > Anomaloglossus > Anomaloglossus baeobatrachus. Next base: position 61,958 of record NW_027442247.1, read on the forward strand.
TCCACTAAAAGTTTTGTTTGGTTATCTTGCAATCCCGAGATAATCGTCTCCATGCTCCAAATCCATTTTAAAGCCATTTTTAAGGCATTTCGCGCATACATGAAATGAACACATTTTTCTCCAAAACTATAACAGATGCAAGCTTGTCCTGTTTGGTGGAGATAATATTTAATAAAATAAGTAGAAATCTACTAAAAGTTTCGTTTGTTTATATTGCCATCCTGAGATAATCGTCTCCATGCTCCAAATCCATTTTAAAGCCATTTCAAAGGCATTTTGCGCATACATGAAATGAACACATTTTTCTCCAAAACTATAACACATGCAAGCTTGTCCTGTTTGGTGGAGATGATATTTAATAAAATAAGTAGAAATCCACTAAAAGTTTTGTTTGGTTATCTTGCAATCCCGAGATAATCGTCTCCATGCTCCAAATCCATTTTAAAGCCATTTTTAAGGCATTTCGCGCATACATGAAATGAACACATTTTTCTCCAAAACTATAACAGATGCAAGCTTGTCCTGTTTGGTGGAGATGATATTTAATAAAATAAGTAGAAATCCACTAAAAGTTTTGTTTGGTTATCTTGCAATCCCGAGATAATCGTCTCCATGCTCCAAATCCATTTTAAAGCCATTTTTAAGGCATTTCGCGCATACATGAAATGAACACATTTTTCTCCAAAACTATAACAGATGCAAGCTTGTCCTGTTTGGTGGAGATTATATTTAATAAAATAAGTAGAAATCCACTAAAAGTTTTGTTTGGTTATCTTGCAATCCCGAGATAATCGTCTCCATGCTCCAAATCCATTTTAAAGCCATTTCAAAGGCATTTTCCGCATACATGAAATGAACACATTTTTCTCCAAAACTATAACACATGCAAGCTTGTCCTGTTTGGTGGAGATGATATTTAATAAAATAAGTAGAAATCCACTAAAAGTTTTGTTTGGTTATCTTGCAATCCCGAGATAATCGTCTCCATGCTCCAAATCCATTTTAAAGCCATTTTTAAGGCATTTCGCGCATACATGAAATGAACACATTTTTCTCCAAAACTATAACAGATGCAAGCTTGTCCTGTTTGGTGGAGATGATATTTAATAAAATAAGTAGAAATCCATTAAAAGTTTTGTTTGGTTATCTTGCAATCCCGAGATAATCGTCTCCATGCTCCAAATCCATTTTAAAGCCATTTTTAAGGCATTTCGCGCATACATGAAATGAACACATTTTTCTCCAAAACTATAACAGATGCAAGCTTGTCCTGTTTGGTGGAGATGATATTTAATAAAATAAGTAGAAATCCACTAAAAGTTTTGTTTGGTTATCTTGCAATCCCGAGATAATCGTCTCCATGCTCCAAATCCATTTTAAAGCCATTTTTAAGGCATTTCGCGCATACATGAAATGAACACATTTTTCTCCAAAACTATAACAGATGCAAGCTTGTCCTGTTTGGTGGAGATGATATTTAATAAAATAAGTAGAAATCCACTAAAAGTTTTGTTTGGTTATCTTGCAATCCCGAGATAATCGTCTCCATGCTCCAAATCCATTTTAAAGCCATTTTTAAGGCATTTCGCGCATACATGAAATGAACACATTTTTCTCCAAAACTATAACAGATGCAAGCTTGTCCTGTTTGGTGGAGATGATATTTAATAAAATAAGTAGAAATCCACTAAAAGTTTTGTTTGGTTATCTTGCAATCCCGAGATAATCGCCTCCATGCTCCAAATCCATTTTAAAGCCATTTGTAAGGCATTTCGCGCATACATGAAATGAACACATTTTTCTCCAAAACTATAACAGATGCAAGCTTGTTCTGTTTGGTGGAGATGATATTTAATAAAATAAGTAGAAATCCACTAAAAGTTTTGTTTGGTTATATTGCAATCCCGAGATAATCGTCTTCATGCTCCAAATCCATTTTAAAGCCATTTTTAAGGCATTTCGCGCATACATGAAATGAACACATTTTTCTCCAAAACTATAACAGATGCAAGCTTGTCCTGTTTGGTGGAGATGATATTTAATAAAATAAGTAGAAATCCACTAAAAGTTTTGTTTGGTTATCTTGCAATCCCGAGATAATCGTCTCCATGCTCCAAATCCATTTTAAAGCCATTTTTAAGGCATTTCGCGCATACATGAAATGAACACATTTTTCTCCAAAACTATAACAGATGCAAGCTTGTCCTGTTTGGTGGAGATAATATTTAATAAAATATGTAGAAATCTACTAAAAGTTTCGTTTGTTTATATTGCCATCCTGAGATAATCGTCTCCATGCTCCAAATCCATTTTAAAGCCATTTCAAAGGCATTTTGCGCATACATGAAATGAACACATTTTTCTCCAAAACTATAACACATGCAAGCTTGTCCTGTTTGGTGGAGATGATATTTAATAAAATAAGTAGAAATCCACTAAAAGTTTTGTTTGGTTATCTTGCAATCCCGAGATAATCGTCTCCATGCTCCAAATCCATTTTAAAGCCATTTTTAAGGCATTTCGCGCATACATGAAATGAACACATTTTTCTCCAAAACTATAACAGATGCAAGCTTGTCCTGTTTGGTGGAGATGATATTTAATAAAATAAGTAGAAATCCACTAAAAGTTTTGTTTGGTTATCTTGCAATCCCGAGATAATCGTCTCCATGCTCCAAATCCATTTTAAAGCCATTTTTAAGGCATTTCGCGCATACATGAAATGAACACATTTTTCTCCAAAACTATAACAGATGCAAGCTTGTCCTGTTTGGTGGAGATAATATTTAATAAAATAAGTAGAAATCTACTAAAAGTTTCGTTTGTTTATATTGCCATCCTGAGATAATCGTCTCCATGCTCCAAATCCATTTTAAAGCCATTTCAAAGGCATTTTGCGCATACATGAAATGAACACATTTTTCTCCAAAACTATAACACATGCAAGCTTGTCCTGTTTGGTGGAGATGATATTTAATAAAATAAGTAGAAAACCACTAAAGGTTTTGTTTGGTTATCTTGCAATCCTGAGATAATCGTCTCCATGCTCCAAATCCATTTTAAAGCCATTTTTAAGGCATTTCGCGCATACATGAAATGAACACATTTTTCTCCAAAACTATAACAGATGCAAGCTTGTCCTGTTTGGTGGAGATGATATTTAATAAAATAAGTAGAAATCCACTAAAAGTTTTGTTTGGTTATCTTGCAATCCCGAGATAATCGTCTCCATGCTCCAAATCCATTTTAAAGCCATTTCAAAGGCATTTTGCGCATACATGAAATGAACACATTTTTCTCCAAAACTATAACACATGCAAGCTTGTCCTGTTTGGTGGAGATGATATTTAATAAAATAAGTAGAAATCCACTAAAAGTGTTGTTTGGTTATCTTGCAATCCCGAGATAATCGTCTCCATGCTCCAAATAAATTTTAAAGCCATTTTTAAGGCATTTCGCGCATACATGAAATGAACACATTTTTCTCCAAAACTATAACAGATGCAAGCTTGTCCTGTTTGGTGGAGATGATATTTAATAAAATAAGTAGAAATCCACTAAAAGTTTTGTTTGGTTATCTTGCAATCCCGAGATAATCGTCTCCATGCTCCAAATCCATTTTAAAGCCATTTTTAAGGCATTTCGCGCATACATGAAATGAACACATTTTTCTCCAAAACTATAACAGATGCAAGCTTGTCCTGTTTGGTGGAGATGATATTTAATAAAATAAGTAGAAATCCACTAAAAGTTTTGTTTGGTTATCTTGCAATCCCGAGATAATCGTCTCCATGCTCCAAATCCATTTTACTATAACAGATGCAAGCTTGTCCTGTTTGGTGGAGATGATATTTAATAAAATAAGTAGAAATCCACTAAAAGTTTTGTTTGGTTATCTTGCAATCCCGAGATAATCGTCTCCATGCTCCAAATCCATTTTAAAGCCATTTTTAAGGCATTTCGCGCATACATGAAATGAACACATTTTTCTCCAAAACTATAACAGATGCAAGCTTGTCCTATTTGGTGGAGATGATATTTAATAAAATAAGTAGAAATCCACTAAAAGTTTTGTTTGGTTATCTTGCAATCCCGAGATAATCGTCTCCATGCTCCAAATCCATTTTAAAGCCATTTTTAAGGCATTTCGCGCATACATGAAATGAACACATTTTTCTCCAAAACTATAACAGATGCAAGCTTGTCCTGTTTGGTGGAGATGATATTTAATAAAATAAGTAGAAATCCACTAAAAGTTTTGTTTGGTTATATTGCAATCCCGAGATAATCGTCTCCATGCTCCAAATCCATTTTAAAGCCATTTTTAAGGCATTTCGCGCATACATGAAATGAACACATTTTTCTCCAAAACTATAACAGATGCAAGCTTGTCCTGTTTGGCGGAGATGATATTTAATAAAATAAGTAGAAATCCACTAAAAGTTTTGTTTGGTTATCTTGCAATCCCGAGATAATCGTCTCCATGCTCCAAATCCATTTTAAAGCCATTTTTAAGGCATTTCGCGCATACATGAAATGAACACATTTTTCTCCAAAACTATAACAGATGCAAGCTTGTCCTGTTTGGTGGAGATAATATTTAATAAAATAAGTAGAAATCTACTAAAAGTTTCGTTTGTTTATATTGCCATCCTGAGATAATCGTCTCCATGCTCCAAATCCATTTTAAAGCCATTTCAAAGGCATTTTGCGCATACATGAAATGAACACATTTTTCTCCAAAACTATAACACATGCAAGCTTGTCCTGTTTGGTGGAGATGATATTTAATAAAATAAGTAGAAATCCACTAAAAGTTTTGTTTGGTTATCTTGCAATCCCGAGATAATCGTCTCCATGCTCCAAATCCATTTTAAAGCCATTTTTAAGGCATTTCGCGCATACATGAAATGAACACATTTTTCTCCAAAACTATAACAGATGCAAGCTTGTCCTGTTTGGTGGAGATGATATTTAATAAAATAAGTAGAAATCCACTAAAAGTTTTGTTTGGTTATCTTGCAATCCCGAGATAATCGTCTCCATGCTCCAAATCCATTTTAAAGCCATTTTTAAGGCATTTCGCGCATACATGAAATGAACACATTTTTCTCCAAAACTATAACAGATGCAAGCTTGTCCTGTTTGGTGGAGATGATATTTAATAAAATAAGTAGAAATCCACTAAAAGTTTTGTTTGGTTATCTTGCAATCCTGAGATAATCGTCTCCATGCTCCAAATCCATTTTAAAGCCATTTTTAAGGCATTTCGCGCATACATGAAATGAACACATTTTTCTCCAAAACTATAACAGATGCAAGCTTGTCCTGTTTGGTGGAGATAATATTTAATAAAATAAGTAGAAATCTACTAAAAGTTTTGTTTGGTTATCTTGCAATCCCGAGATAATCGTCTCCATGCTCCAAATCCATTTTAAAGCCATTTTTAAGGCATTTCGCGCATACATGAAATGAACACATTTTTCTCCAAAACTATAACAGATGCAAGCTTGTCCTGTTTGGTGGAGATGATATTTAATAAAATAAGTAGAAATCCACTAAAAGTTTTGTTTGGTTATCTTGCAATCCCGAGATAATCGTCTCCATGCTCCAAATCCATTTTAAAGCCATTTTTAAGGCATTTCGCGCATACATGAAATGAACACATTTTTCTCCAAAACTATAACAGATGCAAGCTTGTCCTGTTTGGTGGAGATGATATTTAATAAAATAAGTAGAAATCCACTAAAAGTTTTGTTTGGTTATCTTGCAATCCCGAGATAATCGTCTCCATGCTCCAAATCCATTTTAAAGCCATTTTTAAGGCATTTCGCGCATACATGAAATGAACACATTTTTCTCCAAAACTATAACAGATGCAAGCTTGTCCTGTTTGGCGGAGATGATATTTAATAAAATAAGTAGAAATCCACTAAAAGTTTTGTTTGGTTATCTTGCAATCCCGAGATAATCGTCTCCATGCTCCAAATCCATTTTAAAGCCATTTTAAGGCATTTCGCGCATACATGAAATGAACACATTTTTCTCCAAAACTATAACACATGCAAGCTTGTCCTGTTTGGTGGAGATGATATTTAATAAAATAAGTAGAAATCCACTAAAAGTTTTGTTTGGTTATCTTGCAATCCCGAGATAATCGTCTCCACGCTCCAAATCCATTTTAAAGCCATTTTTAAGGCATTTCGCGCATACATAAAATGAACACATTTTTCTCCAAAACTATAACAGATGCAAGCTTGTCCTGTTTGGTGGAGATGATATTTAATAAAATAAGTAGAAATCCACTAAAAGTTTTGTTTGGTTATCTTGCAATCCCGAGATAATCGTCTCCATGCTCCAAATCCATTTTAAAGCCATTTTTAAGGCATTTCGCGCATACATGAAATGAACACATTTTTCTCCAAAACTATAACAGATGCAAGCTTGTCCTGTTTGGTGGAGATGATATTTAATAAAATAAGTAGAAATCCACTAAAAGTTTTGTTTGGTTATCTTGCAATCCTGAGATAATCGTCTCCATGCTCCAAATCCATTTTAAAGCCATTTTTAAGGCATTTCGCGCATACATGAAATGAACACATTTTTCTCCAAAACTATAACAGATGCAAGCTTGTCCTGTTTGGTGGAGATAATATTTAATAAAATAAGTAGAAATCTACTAAAAGTTTCGTTTGTTTATATTGCCATCCTGAGATAATCGTCTCCATGCTCCAAATCCATTTTAAAGCCATTTCAAAGGCATTTTGCGCATACATGAAATGAACACATTTTTCTCCAAAACTATAACACATGCAAGCTTGTCCTGTTTGGTGGAGATGATATTTAATAAAATAAGTAGAAATCCACTAAAAGTTTTGTTTGGTTATCTTGCAATCCCGAGATAATCGTCTCCATGCACCAAATCTATTTTAAAGCCATTTTTAAGGCATTTCGCGCATACATGAAATGAACACATTTTTCTCCAAAACTATAACAGATGCAAGCTTGTCCTGTTTGGTGGAGATGATATTTAATAAAATAAGTAGAAATCCACTAAAAGTTTTGTTTGGTTATCTTGCAATCCCGAGATAATCGTCTCCATGCTCCAAATCCATTTTAAAGCCATTTTTAAGGCATTTCGCGCATACATGAAATGAACACATTTTTCTCCAAAACTATAACAGATGCAAGCTTGTCCTGTTTGGTGGAGATGATATTTAATAAAATAAGTAGAAATCCACTAAAAGTTTTGTTTGGTTATCTTGCAATCCCGAGATAATCGTCTCCATGCTCCAAATCCATTTTAAAGCCATTTTTAAGGCATTTCGCGCATACATGAAATGAACACATTTTTCTCCAAAACTATAACAGATGCAAGCTTGTCCTGTTTGGTGGAGATAATATTTAATAAAATAAGTAGAAATCTACTAAAAGTTTCGTTTGTTTATATTGCCATCCTGAGATAATCGTCTCCATGCTCCAAATCCATTTTAAAGCCATTTCAAAGGCATTTTGCGCATACATGAAATGAACACATTTTTCTCCAAAACTATAACACATGCAAGCTTGTCCTGTTTGGTGGAGATGATATTTAATAATATAAGTAGAAATCCACTAAAAGTTTTGTTTGGTTATCTTGCAATCCCGAGATAATCGTCTCCATGCTCCAAATCCATTTTAAAGCCATTTTTAAGGCATTTCGCGCATACATAAAATGAACACATTTTTCTCCAAAACTATAACAGATGCAAGCTTGTCCTGTTTGGTGGAGATGATATTTAATAAAATAAGTAGAAATCCACTAAAAGTTTTGTTTGGTTATCTTGCAATCCCGAGATAATCGTCTCCATGCTCCAAATCCATTTTAAAGCCATTTTTAAGGCATTTCGCGCATACATGAAATGAACACATTTTTCTCCAAAACTATAACAGATGCAAGCTTGTCCTGTTTGGTGGAGATAATATTTAATAAAATAAGTAGAAATCTACTAAAAGTTTCGTTTGTTTATATTGCCATCCTGAGATAATCGTCTCCATGCTCCAAATCCATTTTAAAGCCATTTCAAGGGCATTTTGCGCATACATGAAATGAACACATTTTTCTCCAAAACTATAACACATGCAAGCTTGTCCTGTTTGGTGGAGATGATATTTAATAAAATAAGTAGAAATCCACTAAAAGTTTTGTTTGGTTATCTTGCAATCCCGAGATAATCGTCTCCATGCTCCAAATCCATTTTAAAGCCATTTTTAAGGCATTTCGCGCATACATGAAATGAACACATTTTTCTCCAAAACTATAACAGATGCAAGCTTGTCCTGTTTGGTGGAGATGATATTTAATAAAATAAGTAGAAATCCACTAAAAGTTTTGTTTGGTTATCTTGCAATCCCGAGATAATCGTCTCCATGCTCCAAATCCATTTTAAAGCCATTTTTAAGGCATTTCGCGCATACATGAAATGAACACATTTTTCTCCAAAACTATAACAGATGCAAGCTTGTCCTGTTTGGTGGAGATGATATTTAATAAAATAAGTAGAAATCCACTAAAAGTTTTGTTTGGTTATCTTGCAATCCCGAGATAATCGTCTCCATGCTCCAAATCCATTTTAAAGCCATTTTTAAGGCATTTCGCGCATACATGAAATGAACACATTTTTCTCCAAAACTATAACAGATGCAAGCTTGTCCTGTTTGGTGGAGATGATATTTAATAAAATAAGTAGAAATCCACTAAAAGTTTTGTTTGGTTATCTTGCAATCCCGAGATAATCGTCTCCATGCTCCAAATCCATTTTAAAGTCATTTTTAAGGCATTTCGCGCATACATGAAATGAACACATTTTTCTCCAAAACTATAACAGATGCAAGCTTGTCCTGTTTGGTGGAGATGATATTTAATAAAATAAGTAGAAATCCACTAAAAGTTTTGTTTGGTTATCTTGCAATCCCGAGATAATCGTCTCCATGCTCCAAATCCATTTTAAAGCCATTTTTAAGGCATTTCGCGCATACATGAAATGAACACATTTTTCTCCAAAACTATAACAGATGCAAGCTTGTCCTGTTTGGTGGAGATAATATTTAATAAAATAAGTAGAAATCTACTAAAAGTTTCGTTTGTTTATATTGCCATCCTGAGATAATCGTCTCCATGCTCCAAATCCATTTTAAAGCCATTTCAAGGGCATTTTGCGCATACATGAAATGAACACATTTTTCTCCAAAACTATAACACATGCAAGCTTGTCCTGTTTGGTGGAGATGATATTTAATAAAATAAGTAGAAATCCACTAAAAGTTTTGTTTGGTTATCTTGCAATCCCGAGATAATCGTCTCCATGCTCCAAGTCCATTTTAAAGCCATTTTTAAGGCATTTCGCGCATACATGAAATGAACACATTTTTCTCCAAAACTATAACACATGCAAGTTTGTCCTGTTTGGTGGAGATGATATTTAATAAAATAAGTAGAAATCCACTAAAAGTTTTGTTTGGTTATCTTGCAATCCCGAGATAATCGTCTCCATGCTCCAAATCCATTTTAAAGCCATTTTTAAGGCATTTCGCGCATACATGAAATGAACACATTTTTCTCCAAAACTATAACAGATGCAAGCTTGTCCTGTTTGGTGGAGATGATATTTAATAAAATAAGTAGAAATCCACTAAAAGTTTTGTTTGGTTATCTTGCAATCCTGAGATAATCGTCTCCATGCTCCAAATCCATTTTAAAGCCATTTTTAAGGCATTTCGCGCATACATGAAATGAACACATTTTTCTCCAAAACTATAACAGATGCAAGCTTGTCCTGTTTGGTGGAGATAATATTTAATAAAATAAGTAGAAATCTACTAAAAGTTTCGTTTGTTTATATTGCCATCCTGAGATAATCGTCTCCATGCTCCAAATCCATTTTAAAGCCATTTCAAAGGCATTTTGCGCATACATGAAATGAACACATTTTTCTCCAAAACTATAACACATGCAAGCTTGTCCTGTTTGGTGGAGATGATATTTAATAAAATAAGTAGAAATCCACTAAAAGTTTTGTTTGGTTATCTTGCAATCCCGAGATAATCGTCTCCATGCACCAAATCTATTTTAAAGCCATTTTTAAGGCATTTCGCGCATACATGAAATGAACACATTTTTCTCCAAAACTATAACAGATGCAAGCTTGTCCTGTTTGGTGGAGATGATATTTAATAAAATAAGTAGAAATCCACTAAAAGTTTTGTTTGGTTATCTTGCAATCCCGAGATAATCGTCTCCATGCTCCAAATCCATTTTAAAGCCATTTTTAAGGCATTTCGCGCATACATGAAATGAACACATTTTTCTCCAAAACTATAACAGATGCAAGCTTGTCCTGTTTGGTGGAGATGATATTTAATAAAATAAGTAGAAATCCACTAAAAGTTTTGTTTGGTTATCTTGCAATCCCGAGATAATCGTCTCCATGCTCCAAATCCATTTTAAAGCCATTTTTAAGGCATTTCGCGCATACATGAAATGAACACATTTTTCTCCAAAACTATAACAGATGCAAGCTTGTCCTGTTTGGTGGAGATAATATTTAATAAAATAAGTAGAAATCTACTAAAAGTTTCGTTTGTTTATATTGCCATCCTGAGATAATCGTCTCCATGCTCCAAATCCATTTTAAAGCCATTTCAAAGGCATTTTGCGCATACATGAAATGAACACATTTTTCTCCAAAACTATAACACATGCAAGCTTGTACTGTTTGGTGGAGATGATATTTAATAATATAAGTAGAAATCCACTAAAAGTTTTGTTTGGTTATCTTGCAATCCCGAGATAATCGTCTCCATGCTCCAAATCCATTTTAAAGCCATTTTTAAGGCATTTCGTGCATACATAAAATGAACACATTTTTCTCCAAAACTATAACAGATGCAAGCTTGTCCTGTTTGGTGGAGATGATATTTAATAAAATAAGTAGAAATCCACTAAAAGTTTTGTTTGGTTATCTTGCAATCCCGAGATAATCGTCTCCATGCTCCAAATCCATTTTAAAGCCATTTTTAAGGCATTTCGCGCATACATGAAATGAACACATTTTTCTCCAAAACTATAACAGATGCAAGCTTGTCCTGTTTGGTGGAGATGATATTTAATAAAATAAGTAGAAATCCACTAAACGTTTTGTTTGGTTATCTTGCAATCCCGAGATAATCGTCTCCATGCTCCAAATCCATTTTAAAGTCATTTTTAAGGCATTTCGCGCATACATGAAATGAACACATTTTTCTCCAAAACTATAACAGATGCAAGCTTGTCCTGTTTGGTGGAGATGATATTTAATAAAATAAGTAGAAATCCACTAAAAGTTTTGTTTGGTTATCTTGCAATCCCGAGATAATCGTCTCCATGCTCCAAATCCATTTTAAAGCCATTTTTAAGGCATTTCGCGCATACATGAAATGAACACATTTTTCTCCAAAACTATAACAGATGCAAGCTTGTCCTGTTTGGTGGAGATAATATTTAATAAAATAAGTAGAAATCTACTAAAAGTTTCGTTTGTTTATATTGCCATCCTGAGATAATCGTCTCCATGCTCCAAATCCATTTTAAAGCCATTTCAAGGGCATTTTGCGCATACATGAAATGAACACATTTTTCTCCAAAACTATAACACATGCAAGCTTGTCCTGTTTGGTGGAGATGATATTTAATAAAATAAGTAGAAATCCACTAAAAGTTTTGTTTGGTTATCTTGCAATCCCGAGATAATCGTCTCCATGCTCCAAATCCATTTTAAAGCCATTTTTAAGGCATTTCGCGCATACATGAAATGAACACATTTTTCTCCAAAACTATAACAGATGCAAGCTTGTCCTGTTTGGTGGAGATGATATTTAATAAAATAAGTAGAAATCCACTAAAAGTTTTGTTTGGTTATCTTGCAATCCCGAGATAATCGTCTCCATGCTCCAAATCCATTTTAAAGCCATTTTTAAGGCATTTCGCGCATACATGAAATGAACACATTTTTCTCCAAAACTATAACAGATGCAAGCTTGTCCTGTTTGGTGGAGATGATATTTAATAAAATAAGTAGAAATCCACTAAAAGTTTTGTTTGGTTATCTTGCAATCCCGAGATAATCGTCTCCATGCTCCAAATCCATTTTAAAGCCATTTTTAAGGCATTTCGCGCATACATGAAATGAACACATTTTTCTCCAAAACTATAACAGATGCAAGCTTGTCCTATTTGGTGGAGATGATATTTAATAAAATAAGTAGAAATCCACTAAAAGTTTTGTTTGGTTATCTTGCAATCCCGAGATAATCGTCTCCATGCTCCAAATCCATTTTAAAGCCATTTTTAAGGCATTTCGCGCATACATGAAATGAACACATTTTTCTCCAAAACTATAACAGATGCAAGCTTGTCCTGTTTGGTGGAGATGATATTTAATAAAATAAGTAGAAATCCACTAAAAGTTTTGTTTGGTTATATTGCAATCCCGAGATAATCGTCTCCATGCTCCAAATCCATTTTAAAGCCATTTTTAAGGCATTTCGCGCATACATGAAATGAACACATTTTTCTCCAAAACTATAACAGATGCAAGCTTGTCCTGTTTGGCGGAGATGATATTTAATAAAATAAGTAGAAATCCACTAAAAGTTTTGTTTGGTTATCTTGCAATCCCGAGATAATCGTCTCCATGCTCCAAATCCATTTTAAAGCCATTTTTAAGGCATTTCGCGCATACATGAAATGAACACATTTTTCTCCAAAACTATAACAGATGCAAGCTTGTCCTGTTTGGTGGAGATAATATTTAATAAAATAAGTAGAAATCTACTAAAAGTTTCGTTTGTTTATATTGCCATCCTGAGATAATCGTCTCCATGCTCCAAATCCATTTTAAAGCCATTTCAAAGGCATTTTGCGCATACATGAAATGAACACATTTTTCTCCAAAACTATAACACATGCAAGCTTGTCCTGTTTGGTGGAGATGATATTTAATAAAATAAGTAGAAATCCACTAAAAGTTTTGTTTGGTTATCTTGCAATCCCGAGATAATCGTCTCCATGCTCCAAATCCATTTTAAAGCCATTTTTAAGGCATTTCGCGCATACATGAAATGAACACATTTTTCTCCAAAACTATAACAGATGCAAGCTTGTCCTGTTTGGTGGAGATGATATTTAATAAAATAAGTAGAAATCCACTAAAAGTTTTGTTTGGTTATCTTGCAATCCCGAGATAATCGTCTCCATGCTCCAAATCCATTTTAAAGCCATTTTTAAGGCATTTCGCGCATACATGAAATGAACACATTTTTCTCCAAAACTATAACAGATGCAAGCTTGTCCTGTTTGGTGGAGATGATATTTAATAAAATAAGTAGAAATCCACTAAAAGTTTTGTTTGGTTATCTTGCAATCCTGAGATAATCGTCTCCATGCTCCAAATCCATTTTAAAGCCATTTTTAAGGCATTTCGCGCATACATGAAATGAACACATTTTTCTCCAAAACTATAACAGATGCAAGCTTGTCCTGTTTGGTGGAGATAATATTTAATAAAATAAGTAGAAATCTACTAAAAGTTTTGTTTGGTTATCTTGCAATCCCGAGATAATCGTCTCCATGCTCCAAATCCATTTTAAAGCCATTTTTAAGGCATTTCGCGCATACATGAAATGAACACATTTTTCTCCAAAACTATAACAGATGCAAGCTTGTCCTGTTTGGTGGAGATGATATTTAATAAAATAAGTAGAAATCCACTAAAAGTTTTGTTTGGTTATCTTGCAATCCCGAGATAATCGTCTCCATTAGTGATGAGCGAGCATGCTTGTCACTACTCGGTACTCGCACGAGTATCACTGTACTCGGGCTGCTCGGCGGGGACCGAGTAATCTCGCGATACTCGTGCTTTACTCGTGGTCTTCATTTCTGCATGTTGGCGCTCTTTTGAGAGCCAGCCCTCATGCAGGGATTGGCTGGCAGACCACTGCAATGCCACAGCCCTGTTAGTTGTGGAATTGCAGTGATTGGCCGGCCTGCACAGCGTCACCGAGCCTTTATATCGGCCGGCGCGCTGTGCTCTGCTCACAGCTATTCTGACAGTGAGTGTAGGGAGAGTGTCGCTGATTCAGGGAAAGCTTTGCGGCCCTTTATAGCTTTTTCAGTTGCAGGGCTGCAAACAGTGTGACCAAAAGTCCTTCTCAGGACTATTCTAGTTGTATACAGGCAGGCAGGGTATAGCCAGGTCGGAGTACAGTAGCAGAGTCCTTCTCAGGACTATTGTTGCTATATACAGGCAGGGTATAGCCAGGTCTGAATACAGGCTAGTGACCAAAAGAGTCCTTGTCAGGACTATTGTAGCAGTATACAGGCAGGCAGGCAGGCAGGGTAGTGGTGACCGTATACCAGCCTTCATATCTGGGGCTGGTGTACACAGTGTAAAACAGTCCAGATAGTGTCTGACTTGTCTGTACTGTAATTGTCGCTCCCCAAAAAAACCTGTTAGTAGGTTATTATTGCGTCCGTGCTTGGTTTTTAAAACCGCACGTGTGTGCCTGTTGGTGGCAGCGTACAGGTGCACTGGTGTGCGTTTACCAAACTATTATATAACGCACAAGTGTAGTGTATAATACACGTCAGTCAGCAGTGGCTGATAGTGTCAGAGTTCTTAATTTTTGCTCCTAAAACCTGTGTTAGGTTATTATTGCGTCCGTGCTTGGTTTTTAAAACCGCACGTGTGTGCCTGTTGGTGGCAGCGTACAGGTGCACTGGTGTGCGTTTACCAAACTATTATATAACGCACAAGTGTAGTGTATAATACACGTCAGTCAGCAGTGGCTGATAGTGTCAGAGTTCTTAATTTTTGCTGCTAAAACCTGTGTTAGGTTATTATTGCGTCCGTGCTTGGTTTTTAAAACCGCACGTGTGTGCCTGTTGGTGGCAGCGTACAGGTGCACTGGTGTGCGTTTACCAAACTATTATATAACGCACAAGTGTAGTGTATAATACACGTCAGTCAGCAGTGGCTGATAGTGTCAGAGTTCTTAATTTTTGCTCCTAAAACCTGTGTTAGGTTATTATTGCGTCCGTGCTTGGTTTTTAAAACCGCACGTGTGTGCCTGTTGGTGGCAGCGTACAGGTGCACTGGTGTGCGTTTACCAAACTATTATATAACGCACAAGTGTAGTGTATAATACACGTCAGTCAGCAGTGGCTGATAGTGTCAGAGTTCTTAATTTTTGCTCCTAAAACCTGTGTTAGGTTATTATTGCGTCCGTGCTTGGTTTTTAAAACCGCACGTGTGTGCCTGTTGGTGGCAGCGTACAGGTGCACTGGTGTGCGTTTACCAAACTATTATATAACGCACAAGTGTAGTGTATAATACACGTCAGTCAGCAGTGGCTGATAGTGTCAGAGTTCTTAATTTTTGCTCCTAAAACCTGTGTTAGGTTATTATTGCGTCCGTGCTTGGTTTTTAAAACCGCACGTGTGTGCCTGTTGGTGGCAGCGTACAGGTGCACTGGTGTGCAATTTCCAGAAACTTTGATATAACGCACAAGTAGTGAATATACACGTCAGTCAGCAGTGGCTGATAGTGTCAGAGTTCTTAATTTTTGCTCCTAAAACCTGTGTTAGGTTATTATTGCGTCCGTGCTTGGTTTTTAAAACCGCACGTGTGTGCCTGTTGGTGGCAGCGTACAGGTGCACTGGTGTGCGTTTACCAAACTATTATATAACGCACAAGTGTAGTGTATAATACACGTCAGTCAGCAGTGGCTGATAGTGTCAGAGTTCTTAATTTTTGCTCCTAAAACCTGTGTTAGGTTATTATTGCGTCCGTGCTTGGTTTTTAAAACCGCACGTGTGTGCCTGTTGGTGGCAGCGTACAGGTGCACTGGTGTGCAATTTCCAGAAACTTTGATATAACGCACAAGTAGTGAATATACACGTCAGCAGTGCACAGCATTGCAAAATGCGCAAGGGCATTGGCAAGGAACAAGGAAGTGGACGTGATGGTGGTGCAGGCAGAGGCCGAGGTCGTGGGCAAGCTCTAATTTCGCCACAACAAAGGGCCACATCTAGTCGCTCGCACGTCCTGTCCCAAATTCTTGGGGACCGCAGCAGTACACCGCTCTTGAACCAAGACCAGTGTCAACAGGTTGTTAGTTGGATAGCGGATAATGCTTCCAGTCAGATTGGCACCACCACAAACACTCTGTCTTCCACACGGTCAAGTGTCAGTAGCCGTGATACTGCACCGCACATTTCTGAACCTGATCCTCCTTCCTACCACCAGGCTGAGTACACGTCCTCCTCGGACATTAATGATCCCACACTTGGACACTCGGAAGAGCTGTTCACGTTTCCATTCACACATTCTGGCCTCTCGCCAGCTCATATTGAAGTGGGTCATGAGGAGATCGTCTGTACAGATAGCCAAATATTTGAGCAGCCACGTTCTCACGAAGTTGGCAACGTGTCTCAACAAGTGGTGGACGATGATGAGACACAATTGTCAGCAAGTCAGGAGGAGGAGCAGGGTGCGGAAGAGGAAGACGACGTGGTGGATGATCCAGTAACTGACCCAACCTGGCAGGAGGATATGCAGAGCGAGGACAGCAGTGCACAGGGGGAGGGAGGCGTAGCATCACAACAGGCAGTAAGAAGCAGGGTGGTGGTCCCAGGCAGAAGTCAGGCAACCGTTCCCCGTAACAACACGACGACACAAGGTGCCTGTACAAATGTTAGGTCTTCACGAGTCTGGCAGTTTTTTAAGTTGGATCCAGATGATTCAAAAAAGGCCATTTGCAACACCTGCCGTGCCAGCATCAGCAGGGGTACCAAAACTAGCAGCCTGACCACCACCAGCATGATCAGGCACATGTCAGCCAAGCACCCGACTTTGTGGGAAGTACAACAGAGTCGAGGAGCAGTGCTTGCTGATGTCACTGCTACGTCTTCGCTGGTTGTGCATGCGAGCCAATCCTCTGTCCATGCTGCCTGCGAACAAGCCTCCTCCACTCCTGCACCTGCAGTTGCCTACGCAGAAAGAACACCATCATCAAGCACGTCCTTGTCCCAGCGCAGCGTTCAGTTATCCATTCAGCAAACCTTTGAACGCAGGCGCAAATACACTGCCAACACCCCACATGCCACAGTTCTAAATGCTAACATTTCGCGACTGCTTGCGCTGGAAATGTTGCCTTTTAGGCTGGTGGAGACAGAAGCATTCCGTGACCTGATGGCGGCAGCTGTCCCACGTTACTCGGTCCCCAGCCGCCACTATTTCTCCCGGTGTGCCGTCCCCGCGTTGCATAACCACGTGTCACAAAACATCACACGTGCCCTGAACAACGCTGTTTCACCCAAAGTCCACCTAACCACAGACACGTGGACAAGTGCTTGTGGGCAAGGCCGCTACATCTCGTTGACGGCACACTGGGTTAATATTGTGGAAGCTGGGACCCAGTCTGAGCGAGGGACGGAACACGTCCTTCCCACACCAAGGTTTGCAGGCCCTACCTCAGTCAGTGTTTCACCCACACTCTACAGCTCCGGAATGTCATGCTCTTCAGCCTCCTCCTCCTCCTGCGCATCCTCATCCACTGTGCCCTCCACACCAGTCACAAGCTGGAAGCACTGCAGCACTGCCTCGGCGAAGCGGCAACAGGCTGTGCTGAAGCTAATCTGCATAGGTGACAAACCCCACAATGCAGAAGAGCTGTGGACAGCTCTGAAACAGCAGGCAGATCACTGGCTCACACCTCTGAACCTAAAGCCAGGAAAGGTCGTTTGTGACAATGGCCGGAACCTGGTGGCGGCTTTGAGGCGAGGCCAGCTGACACATGTTCCATGCGTGGCCCATGTGCTCAACCTCGTGGTTCAGCGGTTTATAAAGTCATACCCAGAGCTGTCTGATCTGCTGGTAAAAGTTCGCCGCCTGTCTGCACATTTTCGAAAGTCACCTACTGCTTCAGCCGGCCTTGCCGGCTTTCAGCGCCGTTTGCATCTTCCGGCTCACAGACTGGTGTGTGATGTCCCCACGCGTTGGAATTCAACTCTGCACATGTTGGTCAGGATATGTGAGCAGAAGAGGGCAGTTGTTGAGTACCTGCATCACCTAAGCCGTCGGGAAATGGGTCAAACTCCACACATAACACCTGAGGAGTGGAGATGGATGTCAGACCTATGTACCATCCTCCAAAACTTTGAGGACTCCACCAAGATGGTGAGTGGTGATGACGCCATTATTAGCGTCACCATACCGCTACTCTGCCTTCTAAAACGGTCCCTTTTGAAAAACAAACATGATGCATTGCAGGCGGAGCGCGATGAGTTGCAGCAAGAAACAGTAGTGGGTGTGGGTGATAACACACAGCCCAGCCTCGTCTCATCACAACGTGCAGTGGAGGACTATGACGAGGAGGAGGATGAAGACATGGAGCAACTCTCCGGCCAAATTGAGGATATGACATGCACACCAGTCATATCCTCGATTCAGCGTGGCTGGCCAGAGGACAGGGTAGATGAGGAGGAGGAGGAGGAGGAGGAGGAGGAGGACAGCATGTTCAGTCATCTTGTTGGTCAGGCTACTGAAGTCCTGGCTGTTAAGAGTCTGGCGCACATGGCTGACTTTATGGTAAGCTGCCTGTCTCGTGACCCTCGCGTTAAGAACATCTTGGCCGACAATCATTACTGGTTGGTAACACTGTTAGACCCACGCTACAAGGAGAACTTTTTGTCTCTTATTCCCGTGGATGAGAGGTCAACCAAAATGCAGCAGTTTCGGAAGGCCATACTCACGGAAGTAGGCAAAGCATTCCCCTCACAAAACGCTAGCGGCATAGGTCAGGAATCAGTGGACAACCGAGGCGTACAGCCGAGAGAGGCACAAGTCCAATCCGCCAGAGGTAGGGGAACAGTCTTTAAGATGTGGGACAGTTTTCTCAGCCCCTCACGTACCACAGCCCCTGAGGTGCGGGGTAGTGCCACAAGAAATCCTAAGTTTGCCCAGATGCTGAAGGAGTACCTTGCAGATCGAACAACTGTACTCCGACATTCCTCTGTGCCTTACAATTATTGGGTATCCAAGCTGGACACGTGGCATGAATTGGCTCTCTACGCCTTGGAAGTCCTGGCCTGCCCTGCTGCTAGCGTTTTGTCAGAGCGTGTTTTTAGTGCCGCAGGTGGAATCATTACAGATAAACGCACCCGCCTGTCAACTGAAAATGCTGACAGGCTGACTCTGATAAAGATGAACAAGGGTTGGATTGGGCCAGACTTCACCACACCACCAGCAAATGAGAGCGGAATTTAAAGTTTGCCATGTACCTCCACTCACCCATGGGTACACTTCTCGACTTTGGATAATCGCTGGACTGCTCCTCCTTCTCCTCATGCGCCATCATGATGACCGTTACAATAGTTAGGTCTTTGTTTCAGGTATACCCCCAGTGGTAAATTTTTTCGCCCATTCTTTGCAGAATGGACATTACAACGACAGGAGACCCGCTCCTTTGCAATGGGAACAATGTTTTGAGGCCCTCATGCACGTCTCTACCCAGGGACAACGTGTAGCCTCCCAATTTTTGGCTGCCCTGCCTAAGGGCTATACTGAAATACACCCACTTCCTTAAAATGGACACTTAATGTTTTGAGGCCCTCATGCACGTCTCTACCCAGGGACAATGTGGAGCCTCCCAATTTTTGGCTGCCCTGGCAAAGGGCTATACTGAAATAGACCCACTTCCTTACAATGGGCACTTCAGGTTTAAAGGCCATCATGCACGTCTCTACCCAGGGACAATGTGGAGCCTCCCAATTTTTGGCTGCCCTGCCTAAGGGCTATACTATAATACACCCACTTCCTGACAATGGACACTTAATGTTTTGAGGCCCTCATGCACGTCTCTACCCAGGGACAATGTGGAGCCTCCCAATTTTTGGCTGCCCTGGCAAAGGGCTATACTGAAATAGACCCACTTCCTTACAATGGGCACTTCAGGTTTAAAGGCCATCATGCACGTCTCTACCCAGGGACAATGTGGAGCCTCCCAATTTTTGGCTGCCCTGGCAAAGGGCTATACTGAAATAGACCCACTTCCTTACAATGGGCACTTCAGGTTTAAAGGCCATCATGCACGTCTCTATCCAGGGACAATGTGGAGCCTCCCAATTTTTGGCTGCCCTGCCTAAGGGCTATACTGAAATACACCCACTTCCTTAAAATGGACACTTAATGTTTTGAGGCCCTCATGCACGTCTCTACCCAGGGACAATGTGGAGCCTCCCAATTTTTGGCTGCCCTGGCAAAGGGCTATACTGAAATAGACCCACTTCCTTACAATGGGCACTTCAGGTTTAAAGGCCATCATGCACGTCTCTACCCAGGGACAATGTGGAGCCTCCCAATTTTTGGCTGCCCTGCCTAAGGGCTATACTATAATACACCCACTTCCTGACAATGGACACTTAATGTTTTGAGGCCCTCATGCACGTCTCTACCCAGGGACAATGTGGAGCCTCCCAATTTTTGGCTGCCCTGGCAAAGGGCTATACTGAAATAGACCCACTTCCTTACAATGGGCACTTCAGGTTTAAAGGCCATCATGCACGTCTCTACCCAGGGACAATGTGGAGCCTCCCAATTTTTGGCTGCCCTGCCTAAGGGCTATACTGAAATACACCCACTTCCTTAAAATGGACACTTAATGTTTTGAGGCCCTCATGCACGTCTCTACCCAGGGACAATGTGGAGCCTCCCAATTTTTGGCTGCCCTGGCAAAGGGCTATACTGAAATAGACCCACTTCCTTACAATGGGCACTTCAGGTTTAAAGGCCATCATGCACGTCTCTATCCAGGGACAATGTGGAGCCTCCCAATTTTTGGCTGCCCTGCCTAAGGGCTATACTGAAATACACCCACTTCCTTAAAATGGACACTTAATGTTTTGAGGCCCTCATGCACGTCTCTACCCAGGGACAATGTGGAGCCTCCCAATTTTTGGCTGCCCTGGCAAAGGGCTATACTGAAATAGACCCACTTCCTTACAATGGGCACTTCAGGTTTAAAGGCCATCATGCACGTCTCTATCCAGGGACAATGTGGAGCCTCCCAATTTTTGGCTGCCCTGCCTAAGGGCTATACTGAAATACACCCACTTCCTTAAAATGGACACTTAATGTTTTGAGGCCCTCATGCACGTCTCTACCCAGGGACAATGTGGAGCCTCCCAATTTTTGGCTGCCCTGGCAAAGGGCTATACTGAAATAGACCCACTTCCTTACAATGGGCACTTCAGGTTTAAAGGCCATCATGCACGTCTCTACCCAGGGACAATGTGGAGCCTCCCAATTTTTGGCTGCCCTGCCTAAGGGCTATACTATAATACACCCACTTCCTGACAATGGACACTTAATGTTTTGAGGCCCTCATGCACGTCTGTATGCAGGGGCATTGGTGAACCTCACAATTTAGGACTGCCCTGGCAAAGGAAAATACTACAAAGACTCACTTCCTCAAAATGGGCACATTAGACTCAAGAGGCCTTCATGTACGTCTCTTCTCAGGGACATCGGAGTGCCACACAATGTTTTCACGTAAAATCTTTCATGTATTGATCTCAAAAAGTAACATACACCAGATCTATCTCACTATTGGGTATGTGCCCTTAACATTTCCGCCATGAAAAATCATTTTGGGGTCATTTTGGAAGGTTTTCTGGTGAGTCCGTAAAAATGGCGTAAAACGCGGACAAAATTGTTCACAGCTGTGACTTTTGAGTGATAAATGCTTCAAGGGGTCTTCCCCATGCTGTTGCCATGTCATTTGAGCACTCTTCTGAGACTTTTGTGACATTTTTAGGGTTTCTCCATGCTGCCGGGAGGTCATTTCACAAAAATACTCGGGTCTCCCATAGGATAACATTGGGCTCGTTGCTCGGGCCGAGTACACGAGTATCTTGGGAGGCTCGGCCCGAGCTTCGAGCACCCGAGCTTTTTAGTACTCGCTCATCACTAGTCTCCATGCTCCAAATCCATTTTAAAGCCATTTTTAAGGCATTTCGCGCATACATGAAATGAACACATTTTTCTCCAAAACTATAACAGATGCAAGCTTGTCCTGTTTGGTGGAGATGATATTTAATAAAATAAGTAGAAATCCACTAAAAGTTTTGTTTGGTTATCTTGCAATCCCGAGATAATCGTCTCCATGCTCCAAATCCATTTTAAAGCCATTTTTAAGGCATTTCGCGCATACATGAAATGAACACATTTTTCTCCAAAACTATAACAGATGCAAGCTTGTCCTGTTTGGCGGAGATGATATTTAATAAAATAAGTAGAAATCCACTAAAAGTTTTGTTTGGTTATCTTGCAATCCCGAGATAATCGTCTCCATGCTCCAAATCCATTTTAAAGCCATTTTAAGGCATTTCGCGCATACATGAAATGAACACATTTTTCTCCAAAACTATAACAGATGCAAGCTTGTCCTGTTTGGTGGAGATAATATTTAATAAAATAAGTAGAAATCTACTAAAAGTTTCGTTTGTTTATATTGCCATCCTGAGATAATCGTCTCCATGCTCCAAATCCATTTTAAAGCCATTTCAAAGGCATTTTGCGCATACATGAAATGAACACATTTTTCTCCAAAACTATAACACATGCAAGCTTGTCCTGTTTGGTGGAGATGATATTTAATAAAATAAGTAGAAATCCACTAAAAGTTTTGTTTGGTTATCTTGCAATCCCGAGATAATCGTCTCCATGCTCCAAATCCATTTTAAAGCCATTTTTAAGGCATTTCGCGCATACATGAAATGAACACATTTTTCTCCAAAACTATAACAGATGCAAGCTTGTCCTGTTTGGTGGAGATGATATTTAATAAAATAAGTAGAAATCCACTAAAAGTTTTGTTTGGTTATCTTGCAATCCCGAGATAATCGTCTCCATGCTCCAAATCCATTTTAAAGCCATTTTTAAGGCATTTCGCGCATACATGAAATGAACACATTTTTCTCCAAAACTATAACAGATGCAAGCTTGTCCTGTTTGGTGGAGATAATATTTAATAAAATAAGTAGAAATCTACTAAAAGTTTCGTTTGTTTATATTGCCATCCTGAGATAATCGTCTCCATGCTCCAAATCCATTTTAAAGCCATTTCAAAGGCATTTTGCGCATACATGAAATGAACACATTTTTCTCCAAAACTATAACACATGCAAGCTTGTCCTGTTTGGTGGAGATGATATTTAATAAAATAAGTAGAAATCCACTAAAAGTTTTGTTTGGTTATCTTGCAATCCCGAGATAATCGTCTCCACGCTCCAAATCCATTTTAAAGCCATTTTTAAGGCATTTCGCGCATACATAAAATGAACACATTTTTCTCCAAAACTATAACAGATGCAAGCTTGTCCTGTTTGGTGGAGATGATATTTAATAAAATAAGTAGAAATCCACTAAAAGTTTTGTTTGGTTATCTTGCAATCCCGAGATAATCGTCTCCATGCTCCAAATCCATTTTAAAGCCATTTTTAAGGCATTTCGCGCATACATGAAATGAACACATTTTTCTCCAAAACTATAACAGATGCAAGCTTGTCCTGTTTGGTGGAGATGATATTTAATAAAATAAGTAGAAATCCACTAAAAGTTTTGTTTGGTTATCTTGCAATCCTGAGATAATCGTCTCCATGCTCCAAATCCATTTTAAAGCCATTTTTAAGGCATTTCGCGCATACATGAAATGAACACATTTTTCTCCAAAACTATAACAGATGCAAGCTTGTCCTGTTTGGTGGAGATAATATTTAATAAAATAAGTAGAAATCTACTAAAAGTTTCGTTTGTTTATATTGCCATCCTGAGATAATCGTCTCCATGCTCCAAATCCATTTTAAAGCCATTTCAAAGGCATTTTGCGCATACATGAAATGAACACATTTTTCTCCAAAACTATAACACATGCAAGCTTGTCCTGTTTGGTGGAGATGATATTTAATAAAATAAGTAGAAATCCACTAAAAGTTTTGTTTGGTTATCTTGCAATCCCGAGATAATCGTCTCCATGCACCAAATCTATTTTAAAGCCATTTTTAAGGCATTTCGCGCATACATGAAATGAACACATTTTTCTCCAAAACTATAACAGATGCAAGCTTGTCCTGTTTGGTGGAGATGATATTTAATAAAATAAGTAGAAATCCACTAAAAGTTTTGTTTGGTTATCTTGCAATCCCGAGATAATCGTCTCCATGCTCCAAATCCATTTTAAAGCCATTTTTAAGGCATTTCGCGCATACATGAAATGAACACATTTTTCTCCAAAACTATAACAGATGCAAGCTTGTCCTGTTTGGTGGAGATGATATTTAATAAAATAAGTAGAAATCCACTAAAAGTTTTGTTTGGTTATCTTGCAATCCCGAGATAATCGTCTCCATGCTCCAAATCCATTTTAAAGCCATTTTTAAGGCATTTCGCGCATACATGAAATGAACACATTTTTCTCCAAAACTATAACAGATGCAAGCTTGTCCTGTTTGGTGGAGATAATATTTAATAAAATAAGTAGAAATCTACTAAAAGTTTCGTTTGTTTATATTGCCATCCTGAGATAATCGTCTCCATGCTCCAAATCCATTTTAAAGCCATTTCAAAGGCATTTTGCGCATACATGAAATGAACACATTTTTCTCCAAAACTATAACACATGCAAGCTTGTCCTGTTTGGTGGAGATGATATTTAATAATATAAGTAGAAATCCACTAAAAGTTTTGTTTGGTTATCTTGCAATCCCGAGATAATCGTCTCCATGCTCCAAATCCATTTTAAAGCCATTTTTAAGGCATTTCGCGCATACATAAAATGAACACATTTTTCTCCAAAACTATAACAGATGCAAGCTTGTCCTGTTTGGTGGAGATGATATTTAATAAAATAAGTAGAAATCCACTAAAAGTTTTGTTTGGTTATCTTGCAATCCCGAGATAATCGTCTCCATGCTCCAAATCCATTTTAAAGCCATTTTTAAGGCATTTCGCGCATACATGAAATGAACACATTTTTCTCCAAAACTATAACAGATGCAAGCTTGTCCTGTTTGGTGGAGATAATATTTAATAAAATAAGTAGAAATCTACTAAAAGTTTCGTTTGTTTATATTGCCATCCTGAGATAATCGTCTCCATGCTCCAAATCCATTTTAAAGCCATTTCAAGGGCATTTTGCGCATACATGAAATGAACACATTTTTCTCCAAAACTATAACACATGCAAGCTTGTCCTGTTTGGTGGAGATGATATTTAATAAAATAAGTAGAAATCCACTAAAAGTTTTGTTTGGTTATCTTGCAATCCCGAGATAATCGTCTCCATGCTCCAAATCCATTTTAAAGCCATTTTTAAGGCATTTCGCGCATACATGAAATGAACACATTTTTCTCCAAAACTATAACAGATGCAAGCTTGTCCTGTTTGGTGGAGATGATATTTAATAAAATAAGTAGAAATCCACTAAAAGTTTTGTTTGGTTATCTTGCAATCCCGAGATAATCGTCTCCATGCTCCAAATCCATTTTAAAGCCATTTTTAAGGCATTTCGCGCATACATGAAATGAACACATTTTTCTCCAAAACTATAACAGATGCAAGCTTGTCCTGTTTGGTGGAGATGATATTTAATAAAATAAGTAGAAATCCACTAAAAGTTTTGTTTGGTTATCTTGCAATCCCGAGATAATCGTCTCCATGCTCCAAATCCATTTTAAAGCCATTTTTAAGGCATTTCGCGCATACATGAAATGAACACATTTTTCTCCAAAACTATAACAGATGCAAGCTTGTCCTGTTTGGTGGAGATGATATTTAATAAAATAAGTAGAAATCCACTAAAAGTTTTGTTTGGTTATCTTGCAATCCCGAGATAATCGTCTCCATGCTCCAAATCCATTTTAAAGTCATTTTTAAGGCATTTCGCGCATACATGAAATGAACACATTTTTCTCCAAAACTATAACAGATGCAAGCTTGTCCTGTTTGGTGGAGATGATATTTAATAAAATAAGTAGAAATCCACTAAAAGTTTTGTTTGGTTATCTTGCAATCCCGAGATAATCGTCTCCATGCTCCAAATCCATTTTAAAGCCATTTTTAAGGCATTTCGCGCATACATGAAATGAACACATTTTTCTCCAAAACTATAACAGATGCAAGCTTGTCCTGTTTGGTGGAGATAATATTTAATAAAATAAGTAGAAATCTACTAAAAGTTTCGTTTGTTTATATTGCCATCCTGAGATAATCGTCTCCATGCTCCAAATCCATTTTAAAGCCATTTCAAGGGCATTTTGCGCATACATGAAATGAACACATTTTTCTCCAAAACTATAACACATGCAAGCTTGTCCTGTTTGGTGGAGATGATATTTAATAAAATAAGTAGAAATCCACTAAAAGTTTTGTTTGGTTATCTTGCAATCCCGAGATAATCGTCTCCATGCTCCAAGTCCATTTTAAAGCCATTTTTAAGGCATTTCGCGCATACATGAAATGAACACATTTTTCTCCAAAACTATAACAGATGCAAGCTTGTCCTGTTTGGTGGAGATGATATTTAATAAAATAAGTAGAAATCCACTAAAAGTTTTGTTTGGTTATCTTGCAATCCCGAGATAATCGTCTCCATGCTCCAAATCCATTTTAAAGCCATTTTTAAGGCATTTCGCGCATACATGAAATGAACACATTTTTCTCCAAAACTATAACAGATGCAAGCTTGTCCTGTTTGGTGGAGATAATATTTAATAAAATAAGTAGAAATCTACTAAAAGTTTCGTTTGTTTATATTGCCATCCTGAGATAATCGTCTCCATGCTCCAAATCCATTTTAAAGCCATTTCAAAGGCATTTTGCGCATACATGAAATGAACACATTTTTCTCCAAAACTATAACACATGCAAGCTTGTCCTGTTTGGTGGAGATGATATTTAATAAAATAAGTAGAAATCCACTAAAAGTTTTGTTTGGTTATCTTGCAATCCCGAGATAATCGTCTCCATGCTCCAAATCCATTTTAAAGCCATTTCAAAGGCATTTTGCGCATACATGAAATGAACACATTTTTCTCCAAAACTATAACACATGCAAGCTTGTCCTGTTTGGTGGAGATGATATTTAATAAAATAAGTAGAAATCCACTAAAAGTTTTGTTTGGTTATCTTGCAATCCCGAGATAATCGTCTCCATGCTCCAAATCCATTTTAAAGCCATTTTTAAGGCATTTCGCGCATACATGAAATGAACACATTTTTCTCCAAAACTATAACAGATGCAAGCTTGTCCTATTTGGTGGAGATGATATTTAATAAAATAAGTAGAAATCCACTAAAAGTTTTGTTTGGTTATCTTGCAATCCCGAGATAATCGTCTCCATGCTCCAAATCCATTTTAAAGCCATTTTTAAGGCATTTCGCGCATACATGAAATGAACACATTTTTCTCCAAAACTATAACAGATGCAAGCTTGTCCTGTTTGGTGGAGATGATATTTAATAAAATAAGTAGAAATCCACTAAAAGTTTTGTTTGGTTATATTGCAATCCCGAGATAATCGTCTCCATGCTCCAAATCCATTTTAAAGCCATTTTTAAGGCATTTCGCGCATACATGAAATGAACACATTTTTCTCCAAAACTATAACAGATGCAAGCTTGTCCTGTTTGGCGGAGATGATATTTAATAAAATAAGTAGAAATCCACTAAAAGTTTTGTTTGGTTATCTTGCAATCCCGAGATAATCGTCTCCATGCTCCAAATCCATTTTAAAGCCATTTTTAAGGCATTTCGCGCATACATGAAATGAACACATTTTTCTCCAAAACTATAACAGATGCAAGCTTGTCCTGTTTGGTGGAGATAATATTTAATAAAATAAGTAGAAATCTACTAAAAGTTTCGTTTGTTTATATTGCCATCCTGAGATAATCGTCTCCATGCTCCAAATCCATTTTAAAGCCATTTCAAAGGCATTTTGCGCATACATGAAATGAACACATTTTTCTCCAAAACTATAACACATGCAAGCTTGTCCTGTTTGGTGGAGATGATATTTAATAAAATAAGTAGAAATCCACTAAAAGTTTTGTTTGGTTATCTTGCAATCCCGAGATAATCGTCTCCATGCTCCAAATCCATTTTAAAGCCATTTTTAAGGCATTTCGCGCATACATGAAATGAACACATTTTTCTCCAAAACTATAACAGATGCAAGCTTGTCCTGTTTGGTGGAGATGATATTTAATAAAATAAGTAGAAATCCACTAAAAGTTTTGTTTGGTTATCTTGCAATCCCGAGATAATCGTCTCCATGCTCCAAATCCATTTTAAAGCCATTTTTAAGGCATTTCGCGCATACATGAAATGAACACATTTTTCTCCAAAACTATAACAGATGCAAGCTTGTCCTGTTTGGTGGAGATAATATTTAATAAAATAAGTAGAAATCCACTAAAAGTTTTGTTTGGTTATCTTGCAATCCCGAGATAATCGTCTCCATGCTCCAAATCCATTTTAAAGCCATTTTTAAGGCATTTCGCGCATACATGAAATGAACACATTTTTCTCCAAAACTATAACAGATGCAAGCTTGTCCTGTTTGGTGGAGATGATATTTAATAAAATAAGTAGAAATCCACTAAAAGTTTTGTTTGGTTATCTTGCAATCCCGAGATAATCGTCTCCATGCTCCAAATCCATTTTAAAGCCATTTCAAAGGCATTTTGCGCATACATGAAATGAACACATTTTTCTCCAAAACTATAACACATGCAAGCTTGTCCTGTTTGGTGGAGATGATATTTAATAAAATAAGTAGAAATCCACTAAAAGTTTTGTTTGGTTATCTTGCAATCCCGAGATAATCGTCTCCATGCTCCAAATCCATTTTAAAGCCATTTTTAAGGCATTTCGCGCATACATGAAATGAACACATTTTTCTCCAAAACTATAACAGATGCAAGCTTGTCCTGTTTGGTGGAGATGATATTTAATAAAATAAGTAGAAATCCACTAAAAGTTTTGTTTGGTTATCTTGCAATCCCGAGATAATCGTCTCCATGCTCCAAATCCATTTTAAAGCCATTTTTAAGGCATTTCGCGCATACATGAAATGAACACATTTTTCTCCAAAACTATAACAGATGCAAGCTTGTCCTGTTTGGTGGAGATGATATTTAATAAAATAAGTAGAAATCCACTAAAAGTTTTGTTTGGTTATCTTGCAATCCCGAGATAATCGTCTCCATGCTCCAAATCCATTTTAAAGCCATTTTTAAGGCATTTCGCGCATACATGAAATGAACACATTTTTCTCCAAAACTATAACAGATGCAAGCTTGTCCTGTTTGGTGGAGATGATATTTAATAAAATATGTAGAAATCCACTAAAAGTTTTGTTTGGTTATCTTGCAATCCCGAGATAATCGTCTCCATGCTCCAAATCCATTTTAAAGCCATTTTTAAGGCATTTCGCGCATACATGAAATGAACACATTTTTCTCCAAAACTATAATAGATGCAAGCTTGTCCTGTTTGGTGGAGATGATATTTAATAAAATAAGTAGAAATCCACTAAAAGTTTTGTTTGGTTATCTTGCAATCCCGAGATAATCGTCTCCATGCTCCAAATCCATTTTAAAGCCATTTTTAAGGCATTTCGCGCATACATGAAATGAACACATTTTTCTCCAAAACTATAACAGATGCAAGCTTGTCCTGTTTGGTGGAGATAATATTTAATAAAATAAGTAGAAATCTACTAAAAGTTTCGTTTGTTTATATTGCCATCCTGAGATAATCGTCTCCATGCTCCAAATCCATTTTAAAGCCATTTCAAAGGCATTTTGCGCATACATGAAATGAACACATTTTTCTCCAAAACTATAACACATGCAAGCTTGTCCTGTTTGGTGGAGATGATATTTAATAAAATAAGTAGAAATCCACTAAAAGTTTTGTTTGGTTATCTTGCAATCCCGAGATAATCGTCTCCACGCTCCAAATCCATTTTAAAGCCATTTTTAAGGCATTTCGCGCATACATAAAATGAACACATTTTTCTCCAAAACTATAACAGATGCAAGCTTGTCCTGTTTGGTGGAGATGATATTTAATAAAATAAGTAGAAATCCACTAAAAGTTTTGTTTGGTTATCTTGCAATCCCGAGATAATCGTCTCCATGCTCCAAATCCATTTTAAAGCCATTTTTAAGGCATTTCGCGCATACATGAAATGAACACATTTTTCTCCAATACTATAACAGATGCAAGCTTGTTCTGTTTGGTGGAGATAATATTTAATAAAATAAGTAGAAATCTACTAAAAGTTTCGTTTGTTTATATTGCCATCCTGAGATAATCGTCTCCATGCTCCAAATCCATTTTAAAGCCATTTCAAAGGCATTTTGCGCATACATGAAATGAACACATTTTTCTCCAAAACTATAACACATGCAAGTTTGTCCTGTTTGGTGGAGATGATATTTAATAAAATAAGTAGAAATCCACTAAAAGTTTTGTTTGGTTATCTTGCAATCCCGAGATAATCGTCTCCATGCTCCAAATCCATTTTAAAGCCATTTTTAAGGCATTTCGCGCATACATGAAATGAACACATTTTTCTCCAAAACTATAACAGATGCAAGCTTGTCCTGTTTGGTGGAGATGATATTTAATAAAATAAGTAGAAATCCAAAAAAAGTTTTGTTTGGTTATCTTGCAATCCTGAGATAATCGTCTCCATGCTCCAAATCCATTTTAAAGCCATTTTTAAGGCATTTCGCGCATACATGAAATGAACACATTTTTCTCCAAAACTATAACAGATGCAAGCTTGTCCTGTTTGGTGGAGATAATATTTAATAAAATAAGTAGAAATCTACTAAAAGTTTCGTTTGTTTATATTGCCATCCTGAGATAATCGTCTCCATGCTCCAAATCCATTTTAAAGCCATTTCAAAGGCATTTTGCGCATACATGAAATGAACACATTTTTCTCCAAAACTATAACACATGCAAGCTTGTCCTGTTTGGTGGAGATGATATTTAATAAAATAAGTAGAAATCCACTAAAAGTTTTGTTTGGTTATCTTGCAATCCCGAGATAATCGTCTCCATGCACCAAATCTATTTTAAAGCCATTTTTAAGGCATTTCGCGCATACATGAAATGAACACATTTTTCTCCAAAACTATAACAGATGCAAGCTTGTCCT
Organism: Anomaloglossus baeobatrachus; assembly: GCF_048569485.1. Lineage (NCBI taxonomy): Eukaryota > Metazoa > Chordata > Amphibia > Anura > Aromobatidae > Anomaloglossus > Anomaloglossus baeobatrachus. Next base: position 93,271 of record NW_027442247.1, read on the forward strand.
GTTTGGTGGAGATGATATTTAATAAAATAAGTAGAAATCCACTAAAAGTTTTGTTTGGTTATCTTGCAATCCCGAGATAATCGTCTCCATGCTCCAAATCCATTTTAAAGCCATTTTTAAGGCATTTCGCGCATACATGAAATGAACACATTTTTCTCCAAAACTATAACAGATGCAAGCTTGTCCTGTTTGGTGGAGATGATATTTTATAAAATAAGTAGAAATCCACTAAAAGTTTTGTTTGGTTATCTTGCAATCCCGAGATAATCGTCTCCATGCTCCAAATCCATTTTAAAGCCATTTTTAAGGCATTTCGCGCATACATGAAATGAACACATTTTTCTCCAAAACTATAACAGATGCAAGCTTGTCCTGTTTGGTGGAGATAATATTTAATAAAATAAGTAGAAATCTACTAAAAGTTTCGTTTGTTTATATTGCCATCCTGAGATAATCGTCTCCATGCTCCAAATCCATTTTAAAGCCATTTCAAAGGCATTTTGCGCATACATGAAATGAACACATTTTTCTCCAAAACTATAACACATGCAAGCTTGTCCTGTTTGGTGGAGATGATATTTAATAATATAAGTAGAAATCCACTAAAAGTTTTGTTTGGTTATCTTGCAATCCCGAGATAATCGTCTCCATGCTCCAAATCCATTTTAAAGCCATTTTTAAGGCATTTCGCGCATACATAAAATGAACACATTTTTCTCCAAAACTATAACAGATGCAAGCTTGTCCTGTTTGGTGGAGATGATATTTAATAAAATAAGTAGAAATCCACTAAAAGTTTTGTTTGGTTATCTTGCAATCCCGAGATAATCGTCTCCATGCTCCAAATCCATTTTAAAGCCATTTTTAAGGCATTTCGCGCATACATGAAATGAACACATTTTTCTCCAAAACTATAACAGATGCAAGCTTGTCCTGTTTGGTGGAGATGATATTTAATAAAATAAGTAGAAATCCACTAAAAGTTTTGTTTGGTTATCTTGCAATCCCGAGATAATCGTCTCCATGCTCCAAATCCATTTTAAAGTCATTTTTAAGGCATTTCGCGCATACATGAAATGAACACATTTTTCTCCAAAACTATAACAGATGCAAGCTTGTCCTGTTTGGTGGAGATGATATTTAATAAAATAAGTAGAAATCCACTAAAAGTTTTGTTTGGTTATCTTGCAATCCCGAGATAATCGTCTCCATGCTCCAAATCCATTTTAAAGCCATTTTTAAGGCATTTCGCGCATACATGAAATGAACACATTTTTCTCCAAAACTATAACAGATGCAAGCTTGTCCTGTTTGGTGGAGATAATATTTAATAAAATAAGTAGAAATCTACTAAAAGTTTCGTTTGTTTATATTGCCATCCTGAGATAATCGTCTCCATGTTCCAAATCCATTTTAAAGCCATTTCAAGGGCATTTTGCGCATACATGAAATGAACACATTTTTCTCCAAAACTATAACACATGCAAGCTTGTCCTGTTTGGTGGAGATGATATTTAATAAAATAAGTAGAAATCCACTAAAAGTTTTGTTTGGTTATCTTGCAATCCCGAGATAATCGTCTCCATGCTCCAAATCCATTTTAAAGCCATTTTTAAGGCATTTCGCGCATACATGAAATGAACACATTTTTCTCCAAAACTATAACAGATGCAAGCTTGTCCTGTTTGGTGGAGATGATATTTAATAAAATAAGTAGAAATCCACTAAAAGTTTTGTTTGGTTATCTTGCAATCCCGAGATAATCGTCTCCATGCTCCAAATCCATTTTAAAGCCATTTTTAAGGCATTTCGCGCATACATGAAATGAACACATTTTTCTCCAAAACTATAACAGATGCAAGCTTGTCCTGTTTGGTGGAGATGATATTTAATAAAATAAGTAGAAATCCACTAAAAGTTTTGTTTGGTTATCTTGCAATCCCGAGATAATCGTCTCCATGCTCCAAATCCATTTTAAAGCCATTTTTAAGGCATTTCGCGCATACATGAAATGAACACATTTTTCTCCAAAACTATAACAGATGCAAGCTTGTCCTGTTTGGTGGAGATAATATTTAATAAAATAAGTAGAAATCTACTAAAAGTTTCGTTTGTTTATATTGCCATCCTGAGATAATCGTCTCCATGCTCCAAATCCATTTTAAAGCCATTTCAAAGGCATTTTGCGCATACATGAAATGAACACATTTTTCTCCAAAACTATAACACATGCAAGCTTGTCCTGTTTGGTGGAGATGATATTTAATAAAATAAGTAGAAATCCACTAAAAGTTTTGTTTGGTTATCTTGCAATCCCGAGATAATCGTCTCCATGCTCCAAATCCATTTTAAAGCCATTTCAAAGGCATTTTGCGCATACATGAAATGAACACATTTTTCTCCAAAACTATAACACATGCAAGCTTGTCCTGTTTGGTGGAGATGATATTTAATAAAATAAGTAGAAATCCACTAAAAGTTTTGTTTGGTTATCTTGCAATCCCGAGATAATCGTCTCCATGCTCCAAATCCATTTTAAAGCCATTTTTAAGGCATTTCGCGCATACATGAAATGAACACATTTTTCTCCAAAACTATAACAGATGCAAGCTTGTCCTATTTGGTGGAGATGATATTTAATAAAATAAGTAGAAATCCACTAAAAGTTTTGTTTGGTTATCTTGCAATCCCGAGATAATCGTCTCCATGCTCCAAATCCATTTTAAAGCCATTTTTAAGGCATTTCGCGCATACATGAAATGAACACATTTTTCTCCAAAACTATAACAGATGCAAGCTTGTCCTGTTTGGTGGAGATGATATTTAATAAAATAAGTAGAAATCCACTAAAAGTTTTGTTTGGTTATATTGCAATCCCGAGATAATCGTCTCCATGCTCCAAATCCATTTTAAAGCCATTTTTAAGGCATTTCGCGCATACATGAAATGAACACATTTTTCTCCAAAACTATAACAGATGCAAGCTTGTCCTGTTTGGCGGAGATGATATTTAATAAAATAAGTAGAAATCCACTAAAAGTTTTGTTTGGTTATCTTGCAATCCCGAGATAATCGTCTCCATGCTCCAAATCCATTTTAAAGCCATTTTTAAGGCATTTCGCGCATACATGAAATGAACACATTTTTCTCCAAAACTATAACAGATGCAAGCTTGTCCTGTTTGGTGGAGATAATATTTAATAAAATAAGTAGAAATCTACTAAAAGTTTCGTTTGTTTATATTGCCATCCTGAGATAATCGTCTCCATGCTCCAAATCCATTTTAAAGCCATTTCAAAGGCATTTTGCGCATACATGAAATGAACACATTTTTCTCCAAAACTATAACACATGCAAGCTTGTCCTGTTTGGTGGAGATGATATTTAATAAAATAAGTAGAAATCCACTAAAAGTTTTGTTTGGTTATCTTGCAATCCCGAGATAATCGTCTCCATGCTCCAAATCCATTTTAAAGCCATTTTTAAGGCATTTCGCGCATACATGAAATGAACACATTTTTCTCCAAAACTATAACAGATGCAAGCTTGTCCTGTTTGGTGGAGATGATATTTAATAAAATAAGTAGAAATCCACTAAAAGTTTTGTTTGGTTATCTTGCAATCCCGAGATAATCGTCTCCATGCTCCAAATCCATTTTAAAGCCATTTTTAAGGCATTTCGCGCATACATGAAATGAACACATTTTTCTCCAAAACTATAACAGATGCAAGCTTGTCCTGTTTGGTGGAGATGATATTTAATAAAATAAGTAGAAATCCACTAAAAGTTTTGTTTGGTTATCTTGCAATCCCGAGATAATCGTCTCCATGCTCCAAATCCATTTTAAAGCCATTTTTAAGGCATTTCGCGCATACATGAAATGAACACATTTTTCTCCAAAACTATAACAGATGCAAGCTTGTCCTGTTTGGTGGAGATGATATTTAATAAAATAAGTAGAAATCCACTAAAAGTTTTGTTTGGTTATCTTGCAATCCCGAGATAATCGTCTCCATGCTCCAAATCCATTTTAAAGCCATTTCAAAGGCATTTTGCGCATACATGAAATGAACACATTTTTCTCCAAAACTATAACACATGCAAGCTTGTCCTGTTTGGTGGAGATGATATTTAATAAAATAAGTAGAAATCCACTAAAAGTTTTGTTTGGTTATCTTGCAATCCCGAGATAATCGTCTCCATGCTCCAAATCCATTTTAAAGCCATTTTTAAGGCATTTCGCGCATACATGAAATGAACACATTTTTCTCCAAAACTATAACAGATGCAAGCTTGTCCTGTTTGGTGGAGATGATATTTAATAAAATAAGTAGAAATCCACTAAAAGTTTTGTTTGGTTATCTTGCAATCCCGAGATAATCGTCTCCATGCTCCAAATCCATTTTAAAGCCATTTTAAGGCATTTCGCGCATACATGAAATGAACACATTTTTCTCCAAAACTATAACAGATGCAAGCTTGTCCTGTTTGGTGGAGATGATATTTAATAAAATAAGTAGAAATCCACTAAAAGTTTTGTTTGGTTATCTTGCAATCCCGAGATAATCGTCTCCATGCTCCAAATCCATTTTAAAGCCATTTTTAAGGCATTTCGCGCATACATGAAATGAACACATTTTTCTCCAAAACTATAACAGATGCAAGCTTGTCCTGTTTGGTGGAGATGATATTTAATAAAATATGTAGAAATCCACTAAAAGTTTTGTTTGGTTATCTTGCAATCCCGAGATAATCGTCTCCATGCTCCAAATCCATTTTAAAGCCATTTTTAAGGCATTTCGCGCATACATGAAATGAACACATTTTTCTCCAAAACTATAATAGATGCAAGCTTGTCCTGTTTGGTGGAGATGATATTTAATAAAATAAGTAGAAATCCACTAAAAGTTTTGTTTGGTTATCTTGCAATCCCGAGATAATCGTCTCCATGCTCCAAATCCATTTTAAAGCCATTTTTAAGGCATTTCGCGCATACATGAAATGAACACATTTTTCTCCAAAACTATAACAGATGCAAGCTTGTCCTGTTTGGTGGAGATGATATTTAATAAAATAAGTAGAAATCCACTAAAAGTTTTGTTTGGTTATATTGCAATCCCGAGATAATCGTCTCCATGCTCCAAATCCATTTTAAAGCCATTTTTAAGGCATTTCGCGCATACATGAAATGAACACATTTTTCTCCAAAACTATAACAGATGCAAGCTTGTCCTGTTTGGCGGAGATGATATTTAATAAAATAAGTAGAAATCCACTAAAAGTTTTGTTTGGTTATCTTGCAATCCCGAGATAATCGTCTCCATGCTCCAAATCCATTTTAAAGCCATTTTTAAGGCATTTCGCGCATACATGAAATGAACACATTTTTCTCCAAAACTATAACAGATGCAAGCTTGTCCTGTTTGGTGGAGATAATATTTAATAAAATAAGTAGAAATCTACTAAAAGTTTCGTTTGTTTATATTGCCATCCTGAGATAATCGTCTCCATGCTCCAAATCCATTTTAAAGCCATTTCAAAGGCATTTTGCGCATACATGAAATGAACACATTTTTCTCCAAAACTATAACACATGCAAGCTTGTCCTGTTTGGTGGAGATGATATTTAATAAAATAAGTAGAAATCCACTAAAAGTTTTGTTTGGTTATCTTGCAATCCCGAGATAATCGTCTCCATGCTCCAAATCCATTTTTAAGGCATTTCGCGCATACATGAAATGAACACATTTTTCTCCAAAACTATAACAGATGCAAGCTTGTCCTGTTTGGTGGAGATGATATTTAATAAAATAAGTAGAAATCCACTAAAAGTTTTGTTTGGTTATCTTGCAATCCCGAGATAATCGTCTCCATGCTCCAAATCCATTTTAAAGCCATTTTTAAGGCATTTCGCGCATACATGAAATGAACACATTTTTCTCCAAAACTATAACAGATGCAAGCTTGTCCTGTTTGGTGGAGATGATATTTAATAAAATAAGTAGAAATCCACTAAAAGTTTTGTTTGGTTATCTTGCAATCCCGAGATAATCGTCTCCATGCTCCAAATCCATTTTAAAGCCATTTTTAAGGCATTTCGCGCATACATGAAATGAACACATTTTTCTCCAAAACTATAACAGATGCAAGCTTGTCCTGTTTGGTGGAGATGATATTTAATAAAATAAGTAGAAATCCACTAAAAGTTTTGTTTGGTTATCTTGCAATCCCGAGATAATCGTCTCCATGCTCCAAATCCATTTTAAAGCCATTTCAAAGGCATTTTGCGCATACATGAAATGAACACATTTTTCTCCAAAACTATAACACATGCAAGCTTGTCCTGTTTGGTGGAGATGATATTTAATAAAATAAGTAGAAATCCACTAAAAGTTTTGTTTGGTTATCTTGCAATCCCGAGATAATCGTCTCCATGCTCCAAATCCATTTTAAAGCCATTTTTAAGGCATTTCGCGCATACATGAAATGAACACATTTTTCTCCAAAACTATAACAGATGCAAGCTTGTCCTGTTTGGTGGAGATGATATTTAATAAAATAAGTAGAAATCCACGAAAAGTTTTGTTTGGTTATCTTGCAATCCCGAGATAATCGTCTCCATGCTCCAAATCCATTTTAAAGCCATTTTAAGGCATTTCGCGCATACATGAAATGAACACATTTTTCTCCAAAACTATAACAGATGCAAGCTTGTCCTGTTTGGTGGAGATGATATTTAATAAAATAAGTAGAAATCCACTAAAAGTTTTGTTTGGTTATCTTGCAATCCCGAGATAATCGTCTCCATGCTCCAAATCCATTTTAAAGCCATTTTTAAGGCATTTCGCGCATACATGAAATGAACACATTTTTCTCCAAAACTATAACAGATGCAAGCTTGTCCTGTTTGGTGGAGATGATATTTAATAAAATATGTAGAAATCCACTAAAAGTTTTGTTTGGTTATCTTGCAATCCCGAGATAATCGTCTCCATGCTCCAAATCCATTTTAAAGCCATTTTTAAGGCATTTCGCGCATACATGAAATGAACACATTTTTCTCCAAAACTATAATAGATGCAAGCTTGTCCTGTTTGGTGGAGATGATATTTAATAAAATAAGTAGAAATCCACTAAAAGTTTTGTTTGGTTATCTTGCAATCCCGAGATAATCGTCTCCATGCTCCAAATCCATTTTAAAGCCATTTTTAAGGCATTTCGCGCATACATGAAATGAACACATTTTTCTCCAAAACTATAACAGATGCAAGCTTGTCCTGTTTGGTGGAGATAATATTTAATAAAATAAGTAGAAATCTACTAAAAGTTTCGTTTGTTTATATTGCCATCCTGAGATAATCGTCTCCATGCTCCAAATCCATTTTAAAGCCATTTCAAAGGCATTTTGCGCATACATGAAATGAACACATTTTTCTCCAAAACTATAACACATGCAAGCTTGTCCTGTTTGGTGGAGATGATATTTAATAAAATAAGTAGAAATCCACTAAAAGTTTTGTTTGGTTATCTTGCAATCCCGAGATAATCGTCTCCATGCTCCAAATCCATTTTAAAGCCATTTCAAAGGCATTTTGCGCATACATGAAATGAACACATTTTTCTCCAAAACTATAACAGATGCAAGCTTGTCCTGTTTGGTGGAGATGATATTTAATAAAATAAGTAGAAATCCACTAAAAGTTTTGTTTGGTTATCTTGCAATCCCGAGATAATCGTCTCCATGCTCCAAATCCATTTTAAAGCCATTTTTAAGGCATTTCGCGCATACATGAAATGAACACATTTTTCTCCAAAACTATAACAGATGCAAGCTTGTCCTGTTTGGTGGAGATGATATTTAATAAAATAAGTAGAAATCCACTAAAAGTTTTGTTTGGTTATCTTGCAATCCCGAGATAATCGTCTCCATGCTCCAAATCCATTTTAAAGCCATTTTTAAGGCATTTCGCACATACATGAAATGAACACATTTTTCTCCAAAACTATAACAGATGCAAGCTTGTCCTGTTTGGTGGAGATGATATTTAATAAAATAAGTAGAAATCCACTAAAAGTTTTGTTTGGTTATCTTGCAATCCCGAGATAATCGTCTCCATGCTCCAAATCCATTTTAAAGCCATTTTTAAGGCATTTCGCGCATACATGAAATGAACACATTTTTCTCCAAAACTATAATAGATGCAAGCTTGTCCTGTTTGGTGGAGATGATATTTAATAAAATAAGTAGAAATCCACTAAAAGTTTTGTTTGGTTATCTTGCAATCCCGAGATAATCGTCTCCATGCTCCAAATCCATTTTAAAGCCATTTTTAAGGCATTTCGCGCATACATGAAATGAACACATTTTTCTCCAAAACTATAACAGATGCAAGCTTGTCCTGTTTGGTGGAGATGATATTTAATAAAATAAGTAGAAATCCACTAAAAGTTTTGTTTGGTTATCTTGCAATCCTGAGATAATCGTCTCCATGCTCCAAATCCATTTTAAAGCCATTTTTAAGGCATTTCGCGCATACATGAAATGAACACATTTTTCTCCAAAACTATAACAGATGCAAGCTTGTCCTGTTTGGTGGAGATAATATTTAATAAAATAAGTAGAAATCTACTAAAAGTTTCGTTTGTTTATATTGCCATCCTGAGATAATCGTCTCCATGCTCCAAATCCATTTTAAAGCCATTTCAAAGGCATTTTGCGCATACATGAAATGAACATATTTTTCTCCAAAACTATAACACATGCAAGCTTGTCCTGTTTGGTGGAGATGATATTTAATAAAATAAGTAGAAATCCACTAAAAGTTTTGTTTGGTTATCTTGCAATCCCGAGATAATCGTCTCCATGCTCCAAATCCATTTTAAAGCCATTTTTAAGGCATTTCGCGCATACATGAAATGAACACATTTTTCTCCAAAACTATAACAGATGCAAGCTTGTCCTGTTTGGTGGAGATGATATTTAATAAAATAAGTAGAAATCCACTAAAAGTTTTGTTTGGTTATCTTGCAATCCCGAGATAATCGTCTCCATGCTTCAAATCCATTTTAAAGCCATTTTTAAGGCATTTCGCGCATACATGAAATGAACACATTTTTCTCCAAAACTATAACAGATGCAAGCTTGTCCTGTTTGGTGGAGATAATATTTAATAAAATAAGTAGAAATCTACTAAAAGTTTCGTTTGTTTATATTGCCATCCTGAGATAATCGTCTCCATGCTCCAAATCCATTTTAAAGCCATTTCAAAGGCATTTTGCGCATACATGAAATGAACACATTTTTCTCCAAAACTATAACACATGCAAGCTTGTCCTGTTTGGTGGAGATGATATTTAACAAAATAAGTAGAAATCCACTAAAAGTTTTGTTTGGTTATCTTGCAATCCCGAGATAATCGTCTCCATGCTCCAAATCCATTTTAAAGCCATTTCAAAGGCATTTTGCGCATACATGAAATGAACACATTTTTCTCCAAAACTATAACACATGCAAGCTTGTCCTGTTTGGTGGAGATGATTTTTAATAATATAAGTAGAAATCCACTAAAAGTTTTGTTTGGTTATCTTGCAATCCCGAGATAATCGTCTCCATGCTCCAAATCCATTTTAAAGCCATTTTTAAGGCATTTCGCGCATACATAAAATGAACACATTTTTCTCCAAAACTATAACAGATGCAAGCTTGTCCTGTTTGGTGGAGATGATATTTAATAAAATAAGTAGAAATCCACTAAAAGTTTTGTTTGGTTATCTTGCAATCCCGAGATAATCGTCTCCATGCTCCAAATCCATTTTAAAGCCATTTTTAAGGCATTTCGCGCATACATGAAATGAACACATTTTTCTCCAAAACTATAACAGATGCAAGCTTGTCCTGTTTGGTGGAGATGATATTTAATAAAATAAGTAGAAATCCACTAAAAGTTTTGTTTGGTTATCTTGCAATCCCGAGATAATCGTCTCCATGCTCCAAATCCATTTTAAAGTCATTTTTAAGGCATTTCGCGCATACATGAAATGAACACATTTTTCTCCAAAACTATAACAGATGCAAGCTTGTCCTGTTTGGTGGAGATGATATTTAATAAAATAAGTAGAAATCCACTAAAAGTTTTGTTTGGTTATCTTGCAATCCCGAGATAATCGTCTCCATGCTCCAAATCCATTTTAAAGCCATTTTTAAGGCATTTCGCGCATACATGAAATGAACACATTTTTCTCCAAAACTATAACAGATGCAAGCTTGTCCTGTTTGGTGGAGATAATATTTAATAAAATAAGTAGAAATCTACTAAAAGTTTCGTTTGTTTATATTGCCATCCTGAGATAATCGTCTTCATGCTCCAAATCCATTTTAAAGCCATTTCAAGGGCATTTTGCGCATACATGAAATGAACACATTTTTCTCCAAAACTATAACACATGCAAGCTTGTCCTGTTTGGTGGAGATGATATTTAATAAAATAAGTAGAAATCCACTAAAAGTTTTGTTTGGTTATCTTGCAATCCCGAGATAATCGTCTCCATGCTCCAAATCCATTTTAAAGCCATTTTTAAGGCATTTCGCGCATACATGAAATGAACACATTTTTCTCCAAAACTATAACAGATGCAAGCTTGTCCTGTTTGGTGGAGATGATATTTAATAAAATAAGTAGAAATCCACTAAAAGTTTTGTTTGGTTATCTTGCAATCCCGAGATAATCGTCTCCATGCTCCAAATCCATTTTAAAGCCATTTTTAAGGCATTTCGCGCATACATGAAATGAACACATTTTTCTCCAAAACTATAACAGATGCAAGCTTGTCCTGTTTGGTGGAGATAATATTTAATAAAATAAGTAGAAATCTACTAAAAGTTTTGTTTGTTTATATTGCCATCCTGAGATAATCGTCTCCATGCTCCAAATCCATTTTAAAGCCATTTCAAAGGCATTTTGCGCATACATGAAATGAACACATTTTTCTCCAAAACTATAACACATGCAAGCTTGTCCTGTTTGGTGGAGATGATATTTAATAAAATAAGTAGAAATCCACTAAAAGTTTTGTTTGGTTATCTTGCAATCCCGAGATAATCGTCTCCATGCTCCAAATCCATTTTAAAGCCATTTTTAAGGCATTTCGCGCATACATGAAATGAACACATTTTTCTCCAAAACTATAACAGATGCAAGCTTGTCCTATTTGGTGGAGATGATATTTAATAAAAAAAGTAGAAATCCACTAAAAGTTTTGTTTCGTTATCTTGCAATCCCGAGATAATCGTCTCCATGCTCCAAATCCATTTTAAAGCCATTTTTAAGGCATTTTGCGCATACATGAAATGAACACATTTTTCTCCAAAACTATAACAGATGCAAGCTTGTCCTGTTTGGTGGAGATGATATTTAATAAAATAAGTAGAAATCCACTAAAAGTTTTGTTTGGTTATATTGCAATCCCGAGATAATCGTCTCCATGCTCCAAATCCATTTTAAAGCCATTTTTAAGGCATTTCGCGCATACATGAAATGAACACATTTTTCTCCAAAACTATAACAGATGCAAGCTTGTCCTGTTTGGCGGAGATGATATTTAATAAAATAAGTAGAAATCCACTAAAAGTTTTGTTTGGTTATCTTGCAATCCCGAGATAATCGTCTCCATGCTCCAAATCCATTTTAAAGCCATTTTTAAGGCATTTCGCGCATACATGAAATGAACACATTTTTCTCCAAAACTATAACAGATGCAAGCTTGTCCTGTTTGGTGGAGATAATATTTAATAAAATAAGTAGAAATCTACTAAAAGTTTCGTTTGTTTATATTGCCATCCTGAGATAATCGTCTCCATGCTCCAAATCCATTTTAAAGCCATTTTTAAGGCATTTCGCGCATACATGAAATGAACACATTTTTCTCCAAAACTATAACAGATGCAAGCTTGTCCTGTTTGGTGGAGATGATATTTAATAAAATAAGTAGAAATCCACTAAAAGTTTTGTTTGGTTATCTTGCAATCCCGAGATAATCGTCTCCATGCTCCAAATCCATTTTAAAGCCATTTTTAAGGCATTTCGCGCATACATGAAATGAACACATTTTTCTCCAAAACTATAACAGATGCAAGCTTGTCCTGTTTGGTGGAGATAATATTTAATAAAATAAGTAGAAATCTACTAAAAGTTTCGTTTGTTTATATTGCCATCCTGAGATAATCGTCTCCATGCTCCAAATCCATTTTAAAGCCATTTCAAAGGCATTTTGCGCATACATGAAATGAACACATTTTTCTCCAAAACTATAACACATGCAAGCTTGTCCTGTTTGGTGGAGATGATATTTAATAAAATAAGTAGAAATCCACTAAAAGTTTTGTTTGGTTATCTTGCAATCCCGAGATAATCGTCTCCATGCTCCAAATCCATTTTAAAGCCATTTTTAAGGCATTTCGCGCATACATGAAATGAACACATTTTTCTCCAAAACTATAACAGATGCAAGCTTGTCCTGTTTGGTGGAGATGATATTTAATAAAATAAGTAGAAATCCACTAAAAGTTTTGTTTGGTTATCTTGCAATCCCGAGATAATCGTCTCCATGCTCCAAATCCATTTTAAAGCCATTTTTAAGGCATTTCGCGCATACATGAAATGAACACATTTTTCTCCAAAACTATAACAGATGCAAGCTTGTCCTGTTTGGTGGAGATGATATTTAATAAAATAAGTAGAAATCCACTAAAAGTTTTGTTTGGTTATCTTGCAATCCCGAGATAATCGTCTCCATGCTCCAAATCCATTTTAAAGCCATTTTTAAGGCATTTCGCGCATACATGAAATGAACACATTTTTCTCCAAAACTATAACAGATGCAAGCTTGTCCTGTTTGGTGGAGATGATATTTAATAAAATAAGTAGAAATCCACTAAAAGTTTTGTTTGGTTATCTTGCAATCCCGAGATAATCGTCTCCATGCTCCAAATCCATTTTAAAGCCATTTTTAAGGCATTTCGCGCATACATGAAATGAACACATTTTTCTCCAAAACTATAACAGATGCAAGCTTGTCCTGTTTGGTGGAGATGATATTTAATAAAATAAGTAGAAATCCACTAAAAGTTTTGTTTGGTTATCTTGCAATCCCGAGATAATCGTCTCCATGCTCCAAATCCATTTTAAAGCCATTTTTAAGGCATTTCGCGCATACATGAAATGAACACATTTTTCTCCAAAACTATAACAGATGCAAGCTTGTCCTGTTTGGTGGAGATGATATTTAATAAAATAAGTAGAAATCCACTAAAAGTTTTGTTTGGTTATCTTGCAATCCCGAGATAATCGTCTCCATGCTCCAAATCCATTTTAAAGCCATTTTTAAGGCATTTCGCGCATACATGAAATGAACACATTTTTCTCCAAAACTATAACAGATGCAAGCTTGTCCTGTTTGGTGGAGATGATATTTAATAAAATAAGTAGAAATCCACTAAAAGTTTTGTTTGGTTATCTTGCAATCCCGAGATAATCGTCTCCATGCTCCAAATCCATTTTAAAGCCATTTTTAAGGCATTTCGCGCATACATGAAATGAACACATTTTTCTCCAACACTATAACAGATGCAAGCTTGTCCTGTTTGGTGGAGATGATATTTAATAAAATAAGTAGAAATCCACTAAAAGTTTTGTTTGGTTATCTTGCAATCCCGAGATAATCGTCTCCATGCTCCAAATCCATTTTAAAGCCATTTTTAAGGCATTTCGCGCATACATGAAATGAACACATTTTTCTCCAAAACTATAACAGATGCAAGCTTGTCCTGTTTGGTGGAGATGATATTTAATAAAATAAGTAGAAATCCACTAAAAGTTTTGTTTGGTTATCTTGCAATCCCGAGATAATCGTCTCCATGCTCCAAATCCATTTTAAAGCCATTTTTAAGGCATTTCGCGCATACATGAAATGAACACATTTTTCTCCAAAACTATAATAGATGCAAGCTTGTCCTGTTTGGTGGAGATGATATTTAATAAAATAAGTAGAAATCCACTAAAGGTTTTGTTTGGTTATCTTGCAATCCCGAGATAATCGTCTCCATGCTCCAAATCCATTTTAAAGCCATTGTTAAGGCATTTCGCGCATACATGAAATGAACACATTTTTCTCCAAAACTATAACAGATGCAAGCTTGTCCTGTTTGGTGGAGATAATATTTAATAAAATAAGTAGAAATCTACTAAAAGTTTCGTTTGTTTATATTGCCATCCTGAGATAATCGTCTCCATGCTCCAAATCCATTTTAAAGCCATTTCAAAGGCATTTTGCGCATACATGAAATGAACACATTTTTCTCCAAAACTATAACACATGCAAGCTTGTCCTGTTTGGTGGAGATGATATTTAATAAAATAAGTAGAAATCCACTAAAAGTTTTGTTTGGTTATCTTGCAATCCCGAGATAATCGTCTCCATGCTCCAAATCCATTTTAAAGCCATTTTTAAGGCATTTCGCGCATACATGAAATGAACACATTTTTCTCCAAAACTATAACACATGCAAGCTTGTCCTGTTTGGTGGAGATGATATTTAATAAAATAAGTAGAAATCCACTAAAAGTTTTGTTTGGTTATCTTGCAATCCCGAGATAATCGTCTCCATGCTCCAAATCCATTTTAAAGCCATTTTTAAGGCATTTCGCGCATACATGAAATGAACACATTTTTCTCCAAAACTATAACAGATGCAAGCTTGTCCTGTTTGGTGGAGATGATATTTAATAAAATAAGTAGAAATCCACTAAAAGTTTTGTTTGGTTATCTTGCAATCCCGAGATAATCGTCTCCATGCTCCAAATCCATTTTAAAGCCATTTTTAAGGCATTTCGCGCATACATGAAATGAACACATTTTTCTCCAAAACTATAACAGATGCAAGCTTGTCCTGTTTGGTGGAGATGATATTTAATAAAATAAGTAGAAATCCACTAAAAGTTTTGTTTGGTTATATTGCAATCCCGAGATAATCGTCTCCATGCTCCAAATCCATTTTAAAGCCATTTTTAAGGCATTTCGCGCATACATGAAATGAACACATTTTTCTCCAAAACTATAACAGATGCAAGCTTGTCCTGTTTGGCGGAGATGATATTTAATAAAATAAGTAGAAATCCACTAAAAGTTTTGTTTGGTTATCTTGCAATCCCGAGATAATCGTCTCCATGCTCCAAATCCATTTTAAAGCCATTTTTAAGGCATTTCGCGCATACATGAAATGAACACATTTTTCTCCAAAACTATAACAGATGCAAGCTTGTCCTGTTTGGTGGAGATGATATTTAATAAAATAAGTAGAAATCCACTAAAAGTTTTGTTTGGTTATCTTGCAATCCCGAGATAATCGTCTCCATGCTCCAAATCCATTTTAAAGCCATTTTTAAGGCATTTCGCGCATACATGAAATGAACACATTTTTCTCCAAAACTATAACAGATGCAAGCTTGTCCTGTTTGGTGGAGATGATATTTAATAAAATAAGTAGAAATCCACTAAAAGTTTTGTTTGGTTATATTGCAATCCCGAGATAATCGTCTCCATGCTCCAAATCCATTTTAAAGCCATTTTTAAGGCATTTCGCGCATACATGAAATGAACACATTTTTCTCCAAAACTATAACAGATGCAAGCTTGTCCTGTTTGGCGGAGATGATATTTAATAAAATAAGTAGAAATCCACTAAAAGTTTTGTTTGGTTATCTTGCAATCCCGAGATAATCGTCTCCATGCTCCAAATCCATTTTAAAGCCATTTTTAAGGCATTTCGCGCATACATGAAATGAACACATTTTTCTCCAAAACTATAACAGATGCAAGCTTGTCCTGTTTGGTGGAGATAATATTTAATAAAATAAGTAGAAATCTACTAAAAGTTTCGTTTGTTTATATTGCCATCCTGAGATAATCGTCTCCATGCTCCAAATCCATTTTAAAGCCATTTCAAAGGCATTTTGCGCATACATGAAATGAACACATTTTTCTCCAAAACTATAACACATGCAAGCTTGTCCTGTTTGGTGGAGATGATATTTAATAAAATAAGTAGAAATCCACTAAAAGTTTTGTTTGGTTATCTTGCAATCCCGAGATAATCGTCTCCATGCTCCAAATCCATTTTAAAGCCATTTTTAAGGCATTTCGCGCATACATGAAATGAACACATTTTTCTCCAAAACTATAACAGATGCAAGCTTGTCCTGTTTGGTGGAGATGATATTTAATAAAATAAGTAGAAATCCACTAAAAGTTTTGTTTGGTTATCTTGCAATCCCGAGATAATCGTCTCCATGCTCCAAATCCATTTTAAAGCCATTTTTAAGGCATTTCGCGCATACATGAAATGAACACATTTTTCTCCAAAACTATAACAGATGCAAGCTTGTCCTGTTTGGTGGAGATAATATTTAATAAAATAAGTAGAAATCTACTAAAAGTTTCGTTTGTTTATATTGCCATCCTGAGATAATCGTCTCCATGCTCCAAATCCATTTTAAAGCCATTTCAAAGGCATTTTGCGCATACATGAAATGAACACATTTTTCTCCAAAACTATAACACATGCAAGCTTGTCCTGTTTGGTGGAGATGATATTTAATAAAATAAGTAGAAATCCACTAAAAGTTTTGTTTGGTTATCTTGCAATCCCGAGATAATCGTCTCCATGCTCCAAATCCATTTTAAAGCCATTTTTAAGGCATTTCGCGCATACATGAAATGAACACATTTTTCTCCAAAACTATAACAGATGCAAGCTTGTCCTGTTTGGTGGAGATGATATTTAATAAAATAAGTAGAAATCCACTAAAAGTTTTGTTTGGTTATCTTGCAATCCCGAGATAATCGTCTCCATGCTCCAAATCCATTTTAAAGCCATTTTTAAGGCATTTCGCGCATACATGAAATGAACACATTTTTCTCCAAAACTATAACAGATGCAAGCTTGTCCTGTTTGGTGGAGATGATATTTAATAAAATAAGTAGAAATCCACTAAAAGTTTTGTTTGGTTATCTTGCAATCCCGAGATAATCGTCTCCATGCTCCAAATCCATTTTAAAGCCATTTTTAAGGCATTTCGCGCATACATGAAATGAACACATTTTTCTCCAAAACTATAACAGATGCAAGCTTGTCCTGTTTGGTGGAGATGATATTTAATAAAATAAGTAGAAATCCACTAAAAGTTTTGTTTGGTTATCTTGCAATCCCGAGATAATCGTCTCCATGCTCCAAATCCATTTTAAAGCCATTTTTAAGGCATTTCGCGCATACATGAAATGAACACATTTTTCTCCAAAACTATAACAGATGCAAGCTTGTTCTGTTTGGTGGAGATAATATTTAATAAAATAAGTAGAAATCTACTAAAAGTTTCGTTTGTTTATATTGCCATCCTGAGATAATCGTCTCCATGCTCCAAATCCATTTTAAAGCCATTTCAAAGGCATTTTGCGCATACATGAAATGAACACATTTTTCTCCAAAACTATAACACATGCAAGCTTGTCCTGTTTGGTGGAGATGATATTTAATAAAATAAGTAGAAATCCACTAAAAGTTTTGTTTGGTTATCTTGCAATCCCGAGATAATCGTCTCCATGCTCCAAATCCATTTTAAAGCCATTTTTAAGGCATTTCGCGCATACATGAAATGAACACATTTTTCTCCAAAACTATAACAGATGCAAGCTTGTCCTGTTTGGTGGAGATGATATTTAATAAAATAAGTAGAAATCCACTAAAAGTTTTGTTTGGTTATCTTGCAATCCCGAGATAATCGTCTCCATGCTCCAAATCCATTTTAAAGCCATTTTTAAGGCATTTCGCGCATACATGAAATGAACACATTTTTCTCCAAAACTATAACAGATGCAAGCTTGTCCTGTTTGGTGGAGATAATATTTAATAAAATAAGTAGAAATCTACTAAAAGTTTCGTTTGTTTATATTGCCATCCTGAGATAATCGTCTCCATGCTCCAAATCCATTTTAAAGCCATTTCAAAGGCATTTTGCGCATACATGAAATGAACACAATTTTCTCCAAAACTATAACACATGCAAGCTTGTCCTGTTTGGTGGAGATGATATTTAATAAAATAAGTAGAAATCCACTAAAAGTTTTGTTTGGTTATCTCGCAATCCCGAGATAATCGTCTCCATGCTCCAAATCCATTTTAAAGCCATTTTTAAGGCATTTCGCGCATACATGAAATGAACACATTTTTCTCCAAAACTATAACAGATGCAAGCTTGTCCTGTTTGGTGGAGATGATATTTAATAAAATAAGTAGAAATCCACTAAAAGTTTTGTTTGGTTATCTTGCAATCCCGAGATAATCGTCTCCATGCTCCAAATCCATTTTAAAGCCATTTTTAAGGCATTTCGCGCATACATGAAATGAACACATTTTTCTCCAAAACTATAACAGATGCAAGCTTGTCCTGTTTGGTGGAGATGATATTTAATAAAATAAGTAGAAATCCACTAAAAGTTTTGTTTGGTTATCTTGCAATCCCGAGATAATCGTCTCCATGCTCCAAATCCATTTTAAAGCCATTTT
Organism: Anomaloglossus baeobatrachus; assembly: GCF_048569485.1. Classification (NCBI taxonomy): domain Eukaryota; kingdom Metazoa; phylum Chordata; class Amphibia; order Anura; family Aromobatidae; genus Anomaloglossus; species Anomaloglossus baeobatrachus. The sequence continues at coordinate 111,888 of NW_027442247.1, forward strand.
TAAGGCATTTCGCGCATACATGAAATGAACACATTTTTCTCCAAAACTATAACAGATGCAAGCTTGTCCTGTTTGGTGGAGATGATATTTAATAAAATAAGTAGAAATCCACTAAAAGTTTTGTTTGGTTATCTTGCAATCCCGAGATAATCGTCTCCATGCTCCAAATCCATTTTAAAGCCATTTTTAAGGCATTTCGCGCATACATGAAATGAACACATTTTTCTCCAAAACTATAATAGATGCAAGCTTGTCCTGTTTGGTGGAGATGATATTTAATAAAATAAGTAGAAATCCACTAAAGGTTTTGTTTGGTTATCTTGCAATCCCGAGATAATCGTCTCCATGCTCCAAATCCATTTTAAAGCCATTTTTAAGGCATTTCGCGCATACATGAAATGAACACATTTTTCTCCAAAACTATAACAGATGCAAGCTTGTTCTGTTTGGTGGAGATAATATTTAATAAAATAAGTAGAAATCTACTAAAAGTTTCGTTTGTTTATATTGCCATCCTGAGATAATCGTCTCCATGCTCCAAATCCATTTTAAAGCCATTTCAAAGGCATTTTGCGCATACATGAAATGAACACATTTTTCTCCAAAACTATAACACATGCAAGCTTGTCCTGTTTGGTGGAGATGATATTTAATAAAATAAGTAGAAATCCACTAAAAGTTTTGTTTGGTTATCTTGCAATCCCGAGATAATCGTCTCCATGCTCCAAATCCATTTTAAAGCCATTTTTAAGGCATTTCGCGCATACATTAAATGAACACATTTTTCTCCAAAACTATAACAGATGCAAGCTTGTCCTGTTTGGTGGAGATGATATTTAATAAAATAAGTAGAAATCCACTAAAAGTTTTTTTTGGTTATCTTGCAATCCCGAGATAATCGTCTCCATGCTCCAAATCCATTTTAAAGCCATTTTTAAGGCATTTCGCGCATACATGAAATGAACACATTTTTCTCCAAAACTATAACAGATGCAAGCTTGTCCTGTTTGGTGGAGATAATATTTAATAAAATAAGTAGAAATCTACTAAAAGTTTCGTTTGTTTATATTGCCATCCTGAGATAATCGTCTCCATGCTCCAAATCCATTTTAAAGCCATTTCAAAGGCATTTTGCGCATACATGAAATGAACACATTTTTCTCCAAAACTATAACACATGCAAGCTTGTCCTGTTTGGTGGAGATGATATTTAATAAAATAAGTAGAAATCCACTAAAAGTTTTGTTTGGTTATCTTGCAATCCCGAGATAATCGTCTCCATGCTCCAAATCCATTTTAAAGCCATTTTTAAGGCATTTCGCGCATACATGAAATGAACACATTTTTCTCCAAAACTATAACAGATGCAAGCTTGTCCTGTTTGGTGGAGATGATATTTAATAAAATAAGTAGAAATCCACTAAAAGTTTTGTTTGGTTATCTTGCAATCCCGAGATAATCGTCTCCATGCTCCAAATCCATTTTAAAGCCATTTTTAAGGCATTTCGCGCATACATGAAATGAACACATTTTTCTCCAAAACTATAACAGATGCAAGCTTGTCCTGTTTGGTGGAGATAATATTTAATAAAATAAGTAGAAATCTACTAAAAGTTTCGTTTGTTTATATTGCCATCCTGAGATAATCGTCTCCATGCTCCAAATCCATTTTAAAGCCATTTCAAAGGCATTTTGCGCATACATGAAATGAACACATTTTTCTCCAAAACTATAACACATGCAAGCTTGTCCTGTTTGGTGGAGATGATATTTAATAAAATAAGTAGAAATCCACTAAAAGTTTTGTTTGGTTATCTTGCAATCCCGAGATAATCGTCTCCATGCTCCAAATCCATTTTAAAGCCATTTTTAAGGCATTTCGCGCATACATGAAATGAACACATTTTTCTCCAAAACTATAACAGATGCAAGCTTGTCCTGTTTGGTGGAGATGATATTTAATAAAATAAGTAGAAATCCACTAAAAGTTTTGTTTGGTTATCTTGCAATCCCGAGATAATCGTCTCCATGCTCCAAATCCATTTTAAAGCCATTTTTAAGGCATTTTGCGCATACATGAAATGAACACATTTTTCTCCAAAACTATAACACATGCAAGCTTGTCCTGTTTGGTGGAGATATTTAATAAAATAAGTAGAAATCCACTAAAAGTTTTGTTTGGTTATCTTGCAATCCCGAGATAATCGTCTCCATGCTCCAAATCCATTTTAAAGCCATTTTTAAGGCATTTCGCGCATACATGAAATGAACACATTTTTCTCCAAAACTATAACAGATGCAAGCTTGTCCTGTTTGGTGGAGATAATATTTAATAAAATAAGTAGAAATCTACTAAAAGTTTCGTTTGTTTATATTGCCATCCTGAGATAATCGTCTCCATGCTCCAAATCCATTTTAAAGCCATTTCAAAGGCATTTTGCGCATACATGAAATGAACACATTTTTCTCCAAAACTATAACACATGCAAGCTTGTCCTGTTTGGTGGAGATGATATTTAATAAAATAAGTAGAAATCCACTAAAAGTTTTGTTTGGTTATCTTGCAATCCCGAGATAATCGTCTCCATGCTCCAAATCCATTTTAAAGCCATTTTTAAGGCATTTCGCGCATACATGAAATGAACACATTTTTCTCCAAAACTATAACAGATGCAAGCTTGTCCTGTTTGGTGGAGATGATATTTAATAAAATAAGTAGAAATCCACTAAAAGTTTTGTTTGGTTATCTTGCAATCCCGAGATAATCGTCTCCATGCTCCAAATCCATTTTAAAGCCATTTTTAAGGCATTTCGCGCATACATGAAATGAACACATTTTTCTCCAAAACTATAACAGATGCAAGCTTGTCCTGTTTGGTGGAGATGATATTTAATAAAATAAGTAGAAATCCACTAAAAGTTTTGTTTGGTTATCTTGCAATCCCGAGATAATCGTCTCCATGCTCCAAATCCATTTTAAAGCCATTTTTAAGGCATTTCGCGCATACATGAAATGAACACATTTTTCTCCAAAACTATAACAGATGCAAGCTTGTCCTGTTTGGTGGAGATGATATTTAATAAAATAAGTAGAAATCCACTAAAAGTTTTGTTTGGTTATCTTGCAATCCCGAGATAATCGTCTCCATGCTCCAAATCCATTTTAAAGCCATTTCAAAGGCATTTTGCGCATACATGAAATGAACACATTTTTCTCCAAAACTATAACACATGCAAGCTTGTCCTGTTTGGTGGAGATGATATTTAATAAAATAAGTAGAAATCCACTAAAAGTTTTGTTTGGTTATCTTGCAATCCCGAGATAATCGTCTCCATGCTCCAAATCCATTTTAAAGCCATTTTTAAGGCATTTCGCGCATACATGAAATGAACACATTTTTCTCCAAAACTATAACAGATGCAAGCTTGTCCTGTTTGGTGGAGATGATATTTAATAAAATAAGTAGAAATCCACTAAAAGTTTTGTTTGGTTATCTTGCAATCCCGAGATAATCGTCTCCATGCTCCAAATCCATTTTAAAGCCATTTTTAAGGCATTTCGCGCATACATGAAATGAACACATTTTTCTCCAAAACTATAACAGATGCAAGCTTGTCCTGTTTGGTGGAGATGATATTTAATAAAATAAGTAGAAATCCACTAAAAGTTTTGTTTGGTTATCTTGCAATCCCGAGATAATCGTCTCCATGCTCCAAATCCATTTTAAAGCCATTTTTAAGGCATTTCGCGCATACATGAAATGAACACATTTTTCTCCAAAACTATAACAGATGCAAGCTTGTCCTGTTTGGTGGAGATGATATTTAATAAAATAAGTAGAAATCCACTAAAAGTTTTGTTTGGTTATCTTGCAATCCCGAGATAATCGTCTCCATGCTCCAAATCCATTTTAAAGCCATTTTTAAGGCATTTCGCGCATACATGAAATGAACACATTTTTCTCCAAAACTATAATAGATGCAAGCTTGTCCTGTTTGGTGGAGATGATATTTAATAAAATAAGTAGAAATCCACTAAAAGTTTTGTTTGGTTATCTTGCAATCCCGAGATAATCGTCTCCATGCTCCAAATCCATTTTAAAGCCATTTTTAAGGCATTTCGCGCATACATGAAATGAACACATTTTTCTCCAAAACTATAACAGATGCAAGCTTGTCCTGTTTGGTGGAGATAATATTTAATAAAATAAGTAGAAATCTACTAAAAGTTTCGTTTGTTTATATTGCCATCCTGAGATAATCGTCTCCATGCTCCAAATCCATTTTAAAGCCATTTCAAAGGCATTTTGCGCATACATGAAATGAACACATTTTTCTCCAAAACTATAACACATGCAAGCTTGTCCTGTTTGGTGGAGATGATATTTAATAAAATAAGTAGAAATCCACTAAAAGTTTTGTTTGGTTATCTTGCAATCCCGAGATAATCGTCTCCATGCTCCAAATCCATTTTAAAGCCATTTCAAAGGCATTTTGCGCATACATGAAATGAACACATTTTTCTCCAAAACTATAACACATGCAAGCTTGTCCTGTTTGGTGGAGATGATATTTAATAAAATAAGTAGAAATCCACTAAAAGTTTTGTTTGGTTATCTTGCAATCCCGAGATAATCGTCTCCATGCTCCAAATCCATTTTAAAGCCATTTTTAAGGCATTTCGCGCATACATGAAATGAACACATTTTTCTCCAAAACTATAACAGATGCAAGCTTGTCCTGTTTGGTGGAGATAATATTTAATAAAATAAGTAGAAATCTACTAAAAGTTTCGTTTGTTTATATTGCCATCCTGAGATAATCGTCTCCATGCTCCAAATCCATTTTAAAGCCATTTCAAAGGCATTTTGCGCATACATGAAATGAACACATTTTTCTCCAAAACTATAACACATGCAAGCTTGTCCTGTTTGGTGGAGATGATATTTAATAAAATAAGTAGAAATCCACTAAAAGTTTTGTTTGGTTATCTTGCAATCCCGAGATAATCGTCTCCATGCTCCAAATCCATTTTAAAGCCATTTTTAAGGCATTTCGCGCATACATGAAATGAACACATTTTTCTCCAAAACTATAACAGATGCAAGCTTGTCCTGTTTGGTGGAGATGATATTTAATAAAATAAGTAGAAATCCACTAAAAGTTTTGTTTGGTTATCTTGCAATCCCGAGATAATCGTCTCCATGCTCCAAATCCATTTTAAAGCCATTTTTAAGGCATTTCGCGCATACATGAAATGAACACATTTTTCTCCAAAACTATAACAGATGCAAGCTTGTCCTGTTTGGTGGAGATAATATTTAATAAAATAAGTAGAAATCTACTAAAAGTTTCGTTTGTTTATATTGCCATCCTGAGATAATCGTCTCCATGCTCCAAATCCATTTTAAAGCCATTTCAAAGGCATTTTGCGCATACATGAAATGAACACATTTTTCTCCAAAACTATAACACATGCAAGCTTGTCCTGTTTGGTGGAGATGATATTTAATAAAATAAGTAGAAATCCACTAAAAGTTTTGTTTGGTTATCTTGCAATCCCGAGATAATCGTCTCCATGCTCCAAATCCATTTTAAAGCCATTTTTAAGGCATTTCGCGCATACATGAAATGAACACATTTTTCTCCAAAACTATAACAGATGCAAGCTTGTCCTGTTTGGTGGAGATGATATTTAATAAAATAAGTAGAAATCCACTAAAAGTTTTGTTTGGTTATCTTGCAATCCCGAGATAATCGTCTCCATGCTCCAAATCCATTTTAAAGCCATTTTTAAGGCATTTCGCGCATACATGAAATGAACACATTTTTCTCCAAAACTATAACAGATGCAAGCTTGTCCTTTTTGGTGGAGATGATATTTAATAAAATAAGTAGAAATCCACTAAAAGTTTTGTTTGGTTATCTTGCAATCCCGAGATAATCGTCTCCATGCTCCAAATCCATTTTAAAGCCATTTTTAAGGCATTTCGCGCATACATGAAATGAACACATTTTTCTCCAAAACTATAACAGATGCAAGCTTGTCCTGTTTGGTGGAGATGATATTTAATAAAATAAGTAGAAATCCACTAAAAGTTTTGTTTGGTTATCTTGCAATCCCGAGATAATCGTCTCCATGCTCCAAATCCATTTTAAAGCCATTTTTAAGGCATTTCGCGCATACATGAAATGAACACATTTTTCTCCAAAACTATAACAGATGCAAGCTTGTCCTGTTTGGTGGAGATGATATTTAATAAAATAAGTAGAAATCCACTAAAAGTTTTGTTTGGTTATCTTGCAATCCCGAGATAATCGTCTCCATGCTCCAAATCCATTTTAAAGCCATTTTTAAGGCATTTCGCGCATACATGAAATGAACACATTTTTCTCCAAAACTATAACAGATGCAAGCTTGTCCTGTTTGGTGGAGATGATATTTAATAAAATAAGTAGAAATCCACTAAAAGTTTTGTTTGGTTATCTTGCAATCCCGAGATAATCGTCTCCATGCTCCAAATCCATTTTAAAGCCATTTTTAAGGCATTTCGCGCATACATGAAATGAACACATTTTTCTCCAAAACTATAATAGATGCAAGCTTGTCCTGTTTGGTGGAGATGATATTTAATAAAATAAGTAGAAATCCACTAAAAGTTTTGTTTGGTTATCTTGCAATCCCGAGATAATCGTCTCCATGCTCCAAATCCATTTTAAAGCCATTTTTAAGGCATTTCGCGCATACATGAAATGAACACATTTTTCTCCAAAACTATAACAGATGCAAGCTTGTCCTGTTTGGTGGAGATAATATTTAATAAAATAAGTAGAAATCTACTAAAAGTTTCGTTTGTTTATATTGCCATCCTGAGATAATCGTCTCCATGCTCCAAATCCATTTTAAAGCCATTTCAAAGGCATTTTGCGCATACATGAAATGAACACATTTTTCTCCAAAACTATAACACATGCAAGCTTGTCCTGTTTGGTGGAGATGATATTTAATAAAATAAGTAGAAATCCACTAAAAGTTTTGTTTGGTTATCTTGCAATCCCGAGATAATCGTCTCCATGCTCCAAATCCATTTTAAAGCCATTTCAAAGGCATTTTGCGCATACATGAAATGAACACATTTTTCTCCAAAACTATAACACATGCAAGCTTGTCCTGTTTGGTGGAGATGATATTTAATAAAATAAGTAGAAATCCACTAAAAGTTTTGTTTGGTTATCTTGCAATCCCGAGATAATTGTCTCCATGCTCCAAATCCATTTTAAAGCCATTTTTAAGGCATTTCGCGCATACATGAAATGAACACATTTTTCTCCAAAACTATAACAGATGCAAGCTTGTCCTGTTTGGTGGAGATAATATTTAATAAAATAAGTAGAAATCTACTAAAAGTTTCGTTTGTTTATATTGCCATCCTGAGATAATCGTCTCCATGCTCCAAATCCATTTTAAAGCCATTTCAAAGGCATTTTGCGCATACATGAAATGAACACATTTTTCTCCAAAACTATAACACATGCAAGCTTGTCCTGTTTGGTGGAGATGATATTTAATAAAATAAGTAGAAATCCACTAAAAGTTTTGTTTGGTTATCTTGCAATCCCGAGATAATCGTCTCCATGCTCCAAATCCATTTTAAAGCCATTTTTAAGGCATTTCGCGCATACATGAAATGAACACATTTTTCTCCAAAACTATAACAGATGCAAGCTTGTCCTGTTTGGTGGAGATGATATTTAATAAAATAAGTAGAAATCCACTAAAAGTTTTGTTTGGTTATCTTGCAATCCCGAGATAATCGTCTCCATGCTCCAAATCCATTTTAAAGCCATTTTTAAGGCATTTCGCGCATACATGAAATGAACACATTTTTCTCCAAAACTATAACAGATGCAAGCTTGTCCTGTTTGGTGGAGATAATATTTAATAAAATAAGTAGAAATCTACTAAAAGTTTCGTTTGTTTATATTGCCATCCTGAGATAATCGTCTCCATGCTCCAAATCCATTTTAAAGCCATTTCAAAGGCATTTTGCGCATACATGAAATGAACACATTTTTCTCCAAAACTATAACACATGCAAGCTTGTCCTGTTTGGTGGAGATGATATTTAATAAAATAAGTAGAAATCCACTAAAAGTTTTGTTTGGTTATCTTGCAATCCCGAGATAATCGTCTCCATGCTCCAAATCCATTTTAAAGCCATTTTTAAGGCATTTCGCGCATACATGAAATGAACACATTTTTCTCCAAAACTATAACAGATGCAAGCTTGTCCTGTTTGGTGGAGATGATATTTAATAAAATAAGTAGAAATCCACTAAAAGTTTTGTTTGGTTATCTTGCAATCCCGAGATAATCGTCTCCATGCTCCAAATCCATTTTAAAGCCATTTTTAAGGCATTTCGCGCATACATGAAATGAACACATTTTTCTCCAAAACTATAACAGATGCAAGCTTGTCCTGTTTGGTGGAGATAATATTTAATAAAATAAGTAGAAATCTACTAAAAGTTTCGTTTGTTTATATTGCCATCCTGAGATAATCGTCTCCATGCTCCAAATCCATTTTAAAGCCATTTCAAAGGCATTTTGCGCATACATGAAATGAACACATTTTTCTCCAAAACTATAACACATGCAAGCTTGTCCTGTTTGGTGGAGATGATATTTAATAAAATAAGTAGAAATCCACTAAAAGTTTTGTTTGGTTATCTTGCAATCCCGAGATAATCGTCTCCATGCTCCAAATCCATTTTAAAGCCATTTTTAAGGCATTTCGCGCATACATGAAATGAACACATTTTTCTCCAAAACTATAACAGATGCAAGCTTGTCCTGTTTGGTGGAGATGATATTTAATAAAATAAGTAGAAATCCACTAAAAGTTTTGTTTGGTTATCTTGCAATCCCGAGATAATCGTCTCCATGCTCCAAATCCATTTTAAAGCCATTTTTAAGGCATTTCGCGCATACATGAAATGAACACATTTTTCTCCAAAACTATAACAGATGCAAGCTTGTCCTTTTTGGTGGAGATGATATTTAATAAAATAAGTAGAAATCCACTAAAAGTTTTGTTTGGTTATCTTGCAATCCCGAGATAATCGTCTCCATGCTCCAAATCCATTTTAAAGCCATTTTTAAGGCATTTCGCGCATACATGAAATGAACACATTTTTCTCCAAAACTATAACAGATGCAAGCTTGTCCTGTTTGGTGGAGATGATATTTAATAAAATAAGTAGAAATCCACTAAAAGTTTTGTTTGGTTATCTTGCAATCCCGAGATAATCGTCTCCATGCTCCAAATCCATTTTAAAGCCATTTCAAAGGCATTTTGCGCATACATGAAATGAACACATTTTTCTCCAAAACTATAACACATGCAAGCTTGTCCTGTTTGGTGGAGATGATATTTAATAAAATAAGTAGAAATCCACTAAAAGTTTTGTTTGGTTATCTTGTAATCCCGAGATAATCGTCTCCATGCTCCAAATCCATTTTAAAGCCATTTTTAAGGCATTTCGCGCATACATGAAATGAACACATTTTTCTCCAAAACTATAACAGATGCAAGCTTGTCCTGTTTGGTGGAGATGATATTTAATAAAATAAGTAGAAATCCACTAAAAGTTTTGTTTGGTTATCTTGCAATCCCGAGATAATCGTCTCCATGCTCCAAATCCATTTTAAAGCCATTTTTAAGGCATTTCGCGCATACATGAAATGAACACATTTTTCTCCAAAACTATAACAGATGCAAGCTTGTCCTGTTTGGTGGAGATGATATTTAATAAAATAAGTAGAAATCCACTAAAAGTTTTGTTTGGTTATCTTGCAATCCCGAGATAATCGTCTCCATGCTCCAAATCCATTTTAAAGCCATTTTTAAGGCATTTCGCGCATACATGAAATGAACACATTTTTCTCCAAAACTATAACAGATGCAAGCTTGTCCTGTTTGGTGGAGATGATATTTAATAAAATAAGTAGAAATCCACTAAAAGTTTTGTTTGGTTATCTTGCAATCCCGAGATAATCGTCTCCATGCTCCAAATCCATTTTAAAGCCATTTTTAAGGCATTTCGCGCATACATGAAATGAACACATTTTTCTCCAAAACTATAACAGATGCAAGCTTGTCCTGTTTGGTGGAGATAATATTTAATAAAATAAGTAGAAATCTACTAAAAGTTTCGTTTGTTTATATTGCCATCCTGAGATAATCGTCTCCATGCTCCAAATCCATTTTAAAGCCATTTCAAAGGCATTTTGCGCATACATGAAATGAACACAATTTTCTCCAAAACTATAACACATGCAAGCTTGTCCTGTTTGGTGGAGATGATATTTAATAAAATAAGTAGAAATCCACTAAAAGTTTTGTTTGGTTATCTCGCAATCCCGAGATAATCGTCTCCATGCTCCAAATCCATTTTAAAGCCATTTTTAAGGCATTTCGCGCATACATGAAATGAACACATTTTTCTCCAAAACTATAACAGATGCAAGCTTGTCCTGTTTGGTGGAGATGATATTTAATAAAATAAGTAGAAATCCACTAAAAGTTTTGTTTGGTTACATTGCAATCCCGAGATAATCGTCTCCATGCTCCAAATCCATTTTAAAGCCATTTTTAAGGCATTTCGCGCATACATGAAATGAACACATTTTTCTCCAAAACTATAACAGATGCAAGCTTGTCCTGTTTGGCGGAGATGATATTTAATAAAATAAGTAGAAATCCACTAAAAGTTTTGTTTGGTTATCTTGCAATCCCGAGATAATCGTCTCCATGCTCCAAATCCATTTTAAAGCCATTTTTAAGGCATTTCGCGCATACATGAAATGAACACATTTTTCTCCAAAACTATAACAGATGCAAGCTTGTCCTGTTTGGTGGAGATAATATTTAATAAAATAAGTAGAAATCTACTAAAAGTTTCGTTTGTTTATATTGCCATCCTGAGATAATCGTCTCCATGCTCCAAATCCATTTTAAAGCCATTTCAAAGGCATTTTGCGCATACATGAAATGAACACATTTTTCTCCAAAACTATAACACATGCAAGCTTGTCCTGTTTGGTGGAGATGATATTTAATAAAATAAGTAGAAATCCACTAAAAGTTTTGTTTGGTTATCTTGCAATCCCGAGATAATCGTCTCCATGCTCCAAATCCATTTTAAAGCCATTTTTAAGGCATTTCGCGCATACATGAAATGAACACATTTTTCTCCAAAACTATAACAGATGCAAGCTTGTCCTGTTTGGTGGAGATGATATTTAATAAAATAAGTAGAAATCCACTAAAAGTTTTGTTTGGTTATCTTGCAATCCCGAGATAATCGTCTCCATGCTCCAAATCCATTTTAAAGCCATTTTTAAGGCATTTCGCGCATACATGAAATGAACACATTTTTCTCCAAAACTATAACAGATGCAAGCTTGTCCTGTTTGGTGGAGATAATATTTAATAAAATAAGTAGAAATCTACTAAAAGTTTCGTTTGTTTATATTGCCATCCTGAGATAATCGTCTCCATGCTCCAAATCCATTTTAAAGCCATTTCAAAGGCATTTTGCGCATACATGAAATGAACACATTTTTCTCCAAAACTATAACACATGCAAGCTTGTCCTGTTTGGTGGAGATGATATTTAATAAAATAAGTAGAAATCCACTAAAAGTTTTGTTTGGTTATCTTGCAATCCCGAGATAATCGTCTCCATGCTCCAAATCCATTTTAAAGCCATTTTTAAGGCATTTCGCGCATACATGAAATGAACACATTTTTCTCCAAAACTATAACAGATGCAAGCTTGTCCTGTTTGGTGGAGATGATATTTAATAAAATAAGTAGAAATCCACTAAAAGTTTTGTTTGGTTATCTTGCAATCCCGAGATAATCGTCTCCATGCTCCAAATCCATTTTAAAGCCATTTTTAAGGCATTTCACGCATACATGAAATGAACACATTTTTCTCCAAAACTATAACAGATGCAAGCTTGTCCTGTTTGGTGGAGATGATATTTAATAAAATAAGTAGAAATCCACTAAAAGTTTTGTTTGGTTATCTTGCAATCCCGAGATAATCGTCTCCATGCTCCAAATCCATTTTAAAGCCATTTTTAAGGCATTTCGCGCATACATGAAATGAACACATTTTTCTCCAAAACTATAACAGATGCAAGCTTGTCCTGTTTGGTGGAGATGATATTTAATAAAATAAGTAGAAATCCACTAAAAGTTTTGTTTGGTTATCTTGCAATCCCGAGATAATCGTCTCCATGCTCCAAATCCATTTTAAAGCTATTTCAAAGGCATTTTGCGCATACATGAAATGAACACATTTTTCTCCAAAACTATAACAGATGCAAGCTTGTCCTGTTTGGTGGAGATGATATTTAATAAAATAAGTAGAAATCCACTAAAAGTTTTGTTTGGTTATCTTGCAATCCCGAGATAATCGTCTCCATGCTCCAAATCCATTTTAAAGCCATTTTTAAGGCATTTCGCGCATACATGAAATGAACACATTTTTCTCCAAAACTATAACAGATGCAAGCTTGTCCTGTTTGGTGGAGATGATATTTAATAAAATAAGTAGAAATCCACTAAAAGTTTTGTTTGGTTATCTTGCAATCCCGAGATAATCGTCTCCATGCTCCAAATCCATTTTAAAGCCATTTTTAAGGCATTTCGCGCATACATGAAATGAACACATTTTTCTCCAAAACTATAACAGATGCAAGCTTGTCCTGTTTGGTGGAGATGATATTTAATAAAATAAGTAGAAATCCACTAAAAGTTTTGTTTGGTTATCTTGCAATCCCGAGATAATCGTCTCCATGCTCCAAATCCATTTTAAAGCCATTTTTAAGGCATTTCGCGCATACATGAAATGAACACATTTTTCTCCAAAACTATAACAGATGCAAGCTTGTCCTGTTTGGTGGAGATGATATTTAATAAAATAAGTAGAAATCCACTAAAAGTTTTGTTTGGTTATCTTGCAATCCCGAGATAATCGTCTCCATGCTCCAAATCCATTTTAAAGCCATTTTTAAGGCATTTCGCGCATACATGAAATGAACACATTTTTCTCCAAAACTATAACAGATGCAAGCTTGTCCTGTTTGGTGGAGATGATATTTAATAAAATAAGTAGAAATCCACTAAAAGTTTTGTTTGGTTATCTTGCAATCCCGAGATAATCGTCTCCATGCTCCAAATCCATTTTAAAGCCATTTTTAAGGCATTTCGCGCATACATGAAATGAACACATTTTTCTCCAAAACTATAACAGATGCAAGCTTGTCCTGTTTGGTGGAGATAATATTTAATAAAATAAGTAGAAATCTACTAAAAGTTTCGTTTGTTTATATTGCCATCCTGAGATAATCGTCTCCATGCTCCAAATCCATTTTAAAGCCATTTCAAAGGCATTTTGCGCATACATGAAATGAACACATTTTTCTCCAAAACTATAACACATGCAAGCTTGTCCTGTTTGGTGGAGATGATATTTAATAAAATAAGTAGAAATCCACTAAAAGTTTTGTTTGGTTATCTTGCAATCCCGAGATAATCGTCTCCATGCTCCAAATCCATTTTAAAGCCATTTTTAAGGCATTTCGCGCATACATGAAATGAACACATTTTTCTCCAAAACTATAACAGATGCAAGCTTGTCCTGTTTGGTGGAGATGATATTTAATAAAATAAGTAGAAATCCACTAAAAGTTTTGTTTGGTTATCTTGCAATCCCGAGATAATCGTCTCCATGCTCCAAATCCATTTTAAAGCCATTTTTAAGGCATTTCACGCATACATGAAATGAACACATTTTTCTCCAAAACTATAACAGATGCAAGCTTGTCCTGTTTGGTGGAGATGATATTTAATAAAATAAGTAGAAATCCACTAAAAGTTTTGTTTGGTTATCTTGCAATCCCGAGATAATCGTCTCCATGCTCCAAATCCATTTTAAAGCCATTTTTAAGGCATTTCGCGCATACATGAAATGAACACATTTTTCTCCAAAACTATAACAGATGCAAGCTTGTCCTGTTTGGTGGAGATGATATTTAATAAAATAAGTAGAAATCCACTAAAAGTTTTGTTTGGTTATCTTGCAATCCCGAGATAATCGTCTCCATGCTCCAAATCCATTTTAAAGCCATTTCAAAGGCATTTTGCGCATACATGAAATGAACACATTTTTCTCCAAAACTATAACACATGCAAGCTTGTCCTGTTTGGTGGAGATGATATTTAATAAAATAAGTAGAAATCCACTAAAAGTTTTGTTTGGTTATCTTGCAATCCCGAGATAATCGTCTCCATGCTCCAAATCCATTTTAAAGCCATTTTTAAGGCATTTCGCGCATACATGAAATGAACACATTTTTCTCCAAAACTATAACAGATGCAAGCTTGTCCTGTTTGGTGGAGATGATATTTAATAAAATAAGTAGAAATCCACTAAAAGTTTTGTTTGGTTATCTTGCAATCCCGAGATAATCGTCTCCATGCTCCAAATCCATTTTAAAGCCATTTTTAAGGCATTTCGCGCATACATGAAATGAACACATTTTTCTCCAAAACTATAACAGATGCAAGCTTGTCCTGTTTGGTGGAGATGATATTTAATAAAATAAGTAGAAATCCACTAAAAGTTTTGTTTGGTTATCTTGCAATCCCGAGATAATCGTCTCCATGCTCCAAATCCATTTTAAAGCCATTTTTAAGGCATTTCGCGCATACATGAAATGAACACATTTTTCTCCAAAACTATAACAGATGCAAGCTTGTCCTGTTTGGTGGAGATGATATTTAATAAAATAAGTAGAAATCCACTAAAAGTTTTGTTTGGTTATCTTGCAATCCCGAGATAATCGTCTCCATGCTCCAAATCCATTTTAAAGCCATTTTTAAGGCATTTCGCGCATACATGAAATGAACACATTTTTCTCCAAAACTATAATAGATGCAAGCTTGTCCTGTTTGGTGGAGATGATATTTAATAAAATAAGTAGAAATCCACTAAAAGTTTTGTTTGGTTATCTTGCAATCCCGAGATAATCGTCTCCATGCTCCAAATCCATTTTAAAGCCATTTTTAAGGCATTTCGCGCATACATGAAATGAACACATTTTTCTCCAAAACTATAACAGATGCAAGCTTGTTCTGTTTGGTGGAGATAATATTTAATAAAATAAGTAGAAATCTACTAAAAGTTTCGTTTGTTTATATTGCCATCCTGAGATAATCGTCTCCATGCTCCAAATCCATTTTAAAGCCATTTCAAAGGCATTTTGCGCATACATGAAATGAACACATTTTTCTCCAAAACTATAACACATGCAAGCTTGTCCTGTTTGGTGGAGATGATATTTAATAAAATAAGTAGAAATCCACTAAAAGTTTTGTTTGGTTATCTTGCAATCCCGAGATAATCGTCTCCATGCTCCAAATCCATTTTTAAGCCATTTTTAAGGCATTTCGCGCATACATGAAATGAACACATTTTTCTCTAAAACTATAACAGATGCAAGCTTGTCCTGTTTGGTGGAGATGATATTTAATAAAATAAGTAGAAATCCACTAAATGTTTTGTTTGGTTATCTTGCAATCCCGAGATAATCGTCTCCATGCTCCAAATCCATTTTAAAGCCATTTTTAAGGCATTTCGCGCATACATGAAATGAACACATTTTTCTCCAAAACTATAACAGATGCAAGCTTGTCCTGTTTGGTGGAGATAATATTTAATAAAATAAGTAGAAATCTACTAAAAGTTTCGTTTGTTTATATTGCCATCCTGAGATAATCGTCTCCATGCTCCAAATCCATTTTAAAGCCATTTCAAAGGCATTTTGCGCATACATGAAATGAACACAATTTTCTCCAAAACTATAACACATGCAAGCTTGTCCTGTTTGGTGGAGATGATATTTAATAAAATAAGTAGAAATCCACTAAAAGTTTTGTTTGGTTATCTCGCAATCCCGAGATAATCGTCTCCATGCTCCAAATCCATTTTAAAGCCATTTTTAAGGCATTTCGCGCATACATGAAATGAACACATTTTTCTCCAAAACTATAACAGATGCAAGCTTGTCCTGTTTGGTGGAGATGATATTTAATAAAATAAGTAGAAATCCACTAAAAGTTTTGTTTGGTTATCTTGCAATCCCGAGATAATCGTCTCCATGCTCCAAATCCATTTTAAAGCCATTTTTAAGGCATTTCGCGCATACATGAAATGAACACATTTTTCTCCAAAACTATAACAGATGCAAGCTTGTCCTGTTTGGTGGAGATGATATTTAATAAAATAAGTAGAAATCCACTAAAAGTTTTGTTTGGTTATCTTGCAATCCCGAGATAATCGTCTCCATGCTCCAAATCCATTTTAAAGCCATTTTTAAGGCATTTCGCGCATACATGAAATGAACACATTTTTCTCCAAAACTATAACAGATGCAAGCTTGTCCTGTTTGGTGGAGATGATATTTAATAAAATAAGTAGAAATCCACTAAAAGTTTTGTTTGGTTATCTTGCAATCCCGAGATAATCGTCTCCATGCTCCAAATCCATTTTAAAGCCATTTTTAAGGCATTTCGCGCATACATGAAATGAACACATTTTTCTCCAAAACTATAATAGATGCAAGCTTGTCCTTTTTGGTGGAGATGATATTTAATAAAATAAGTAGAAATCCACTAAAAGTTTTGTTTGGTTATCTTGCAATCCCGAGATAATCGTCTCCATGCTCCAAATCCATTTTAAAGCCATTTTTAAGGCATTTCGCGCATACATGAAATGAACACATTTTTCTCCAAAACTATAACAGATGCAAGCTTGTTCTGTTTGGTGGAGATAATATTTAATAAAATAAGTAGAAATCTACTAAAAGTTTCGTTTGTTTATATTGCCATCCTGAGATAATCGTCTCCATGCTCCAAATCCATTTTAAAGCCATTTCAAAGGCATTTTGCGCATACATGAAATGAACACATTTTTCTCCAAAACTATAACACATGCAAGCTTGTCCTGTTTGGTGGAGATGATATTTAATAAAATAAGTAGAAATCCACTAAAAGTTTTGTTTGGTTATCTTGCAATCCCGAGATAATCGTCTCCATGCTCCAAATCCATTTTAAAGCCATTTTTAAGGCATTTCGCGCATACATTAAATGAACACATTTTTCTCCAAAACTATAACAGATGCAAGCTTGTCCTGTTTGGTGGAGATGATATTTAATAAAATAAGTAGAAATCCACTAAAAGTTTTGTTTGGTTATCTTGCAATCCCGAGATAATCGTCTCCATGCTCCAAATCCATTTTAAAGCCATTTTTAAGGCATTTCGCGCATACATGAAATGAACACATTTTTCTCCAAAACTATAACAGATGCAAGCTTGTCCTGTTTGGTGGAGATAATATTTAATAAAATAAGTAGAAATCTACTAAAAGTTTCGTTTGTTTATATTGCCATCCTGAGATAATCGTCTCCATGCTCCAAATCCATTTTAAAGCCATTTCAAAGGCATTTTGCGCATACATGAAATGAACACAATTTTCTCCAAAACTATAACACATGCAAGCTTGTCCTGTTTGGTGGAGATGATATTTAATAAAATAAGTAGAAATCCACTAAAAGTTTTGTTTGGTTATCTTGCAATCCCGAGATAATCGTCTCCATGCTCCAAATCCATTTTAAAGCCATTTTTAAGGCATTTCGCGCATACATGAAATGAACACATTTTTCTCCAAAACTATAACAGATGCAAGCTTGTCCTGTTTGGTGGAGATAATATTTAATAAAATAAGTAGAAATCTACTAAAAGTTTCGTTTGTTTATATTGCCATCCTGAGATAATCGTCTCCATGCTCCAAATCCATTTTAAAGCCATTTCAAAGGCATTTTGCGCATACATGAAATGAACACATTTTTCTCCAAAACTATAACACATGCAAGCTTGTCCTGTTTGGTGGAGATGATATTTAATAAAATAAGTAGAAATCCACTAAATGTTTTGTTTGGTTATCTTGCAAAACCCGAGATAATCGTCTCCATGCTCCAAATCCATTTTAAAGCCATTTTTAAGGCATTTCGCGCATACATGAAATGAACACATTTTTCTCCAAAACTATAACAGATGCAAGCTTGTCCTGTTTGGTGGAGATGATATTTAATAAAATAAGTAGAAATCCACTAAAAGTTTTGTTTGGTTATCTTGCAATCCCGAGATAATCGTCTCCATGCTCCAAATCCATTTTAAAGCCATTTTTAAGGCATTTCGCGCATACATGAAATGAACACATTTTTCTCCAAAACTATAACAGATGCAAGCTTGTCCTGTTTGGTGGAGACAATATTTAATAAAATAAGTAGAAATCTACTAAAAGTTTCGTTTGTTTATATTGCCATCCTGAGATAATCGTCTCCATGCTCCAAATCCATTTTAAAGCCATTTCAAAGGCATTTTGCGCATACATGAAATGAACACATTTTTCTCCAAAACTATAACACATGCAAGCTTGTCCTGTTTGGTGGAGATGATATTTAATAAAATAAGTAGAAATCCACTAAAAGTTTTGTTTGGTTATCTTGCAA
The DNA here is from genome assembly GCF_048569485.1 of Anomaloglossus baeobatrachus. NCBI lineage: Eukaryota > Metazoa > Chordata > Amphibia > Anura > Aromobatidae > Anomaloglossus > Anomaloglossus baeobatrachus. The sequence goes on from NW_027442247.1 coordinate 130,538, forward strand.
TCCCGAGATAATCGTCTCCATGCTCCAAATCCATTTTAAAGCCATTTTTAAGGCATTTCGCGCATACATGAAATGAACACATTTTTCTCCAAAACTATAACAGATGCAAGCTTGTCCTGTTTGGTGGAGATATTTAATAAAATAAGTAGAAATCCACTAAAAGTTTTGTTTGGTTATCTTGCAATCCCGAGATAATCGTCTCCATGCTCCAAATCCATTTTAAAGCCATTTTTAAGGCATTTCGCGCATACATAAAATGAACACATTTTTCTCCAAAACTATAACAGATGCAAGCTTGTCCTGTTTGGTGGAGATGATATTTAATAAAATAAGTAGAAATCCACTAAAAGTTTTGTTTGGTTATCTTGCAATCCCGAGATAATCGTCTCCATGCTCCAAATCCATTTTAAAGCCATTTCAAAGGCATTTTGCGCATACATGAAATGAACACATTTTTCTCCAAAACTATAACACATGCAAGCTTGTCCTGTTTGGTGGAGATGATATTTAATAAAATAAGTAGAAATCCACTAAAAGTTTTGTTTGGTTATCTTGCAATCCCGAGATAATCGTCTCCATGCTCCAAATCCATTTTAAAGCCATTTTTAAGGCATTTCGCGCATACATGAAATGAACACATTTTTCTCCAAAACTATAACAGATGCAAGCTTGTCCTGTTTGGTGGAGATGATATTTATTAAAATAAGTAGAAATCCACTAAAAGTTTTGTTTGGTTATCTTGCAATCCCGAGATAATCGTCTACATGCTCCAAATCCATTTTAAAGCCATTTTTAAGGCATTTCGCGCATACATGAAATGAACACATTTTTCTCCAAAACTATAACAGATGCAAGCTTGTCCTGTTTGGTGGAGATGGTATTTAATAAAATAAGTAGAAATCCACTAAAAGTTTTGTTTGGTTATCTTGCAATCCCGAGATAATCGTCGCCATGCTCCAAATCCATTTTAAAGCCATTTTTAAGGCATTTCGCGCATACATGAAATGAACACGTTTTTCTCCAAAACTATAACAGATGCAAGCTTGTCCTGTTTGGTGGAGATAATATTTAATAAAATAAGTAGAAATCTACTAAAAGTTTCGTTTGTTTATATTGCCATCCTGAGATAATCGTCTCCATGCTCCAAATCCATTTTAAAGCCATTTCAAAGGCATTTTGCGCATACATGAAATGAACACATTTTTCTCCAAAACTATAACACATGCAAGCTTGTCCTGTTTGGTGGAGATGATATTTAATAAAATAAGTAGAAATCCACTAAAAGTTTTGTTTGGTTATCTTGCAATCCCGAGATAATCGTCTCCATGCTCCAAATCCATTTTAAAGCCATTTTTAAGGCATTTCGCGCATACATTAAATGAACACATTTTTCTCCAAAACTATAACAGATGCAAGCTTGTCCTGTTTGGTGGAGATGATATTTAATAAAATAAGTAGAAATCCACTAAAAGTTTTGTTTGGTTATCTTGCAATCCCGAGATAATCGTCTCCATGCTCCAAATCCATTTTAAAGCCATTTTTAAGGCATTTCGCGCATACATGAAATGAACACATTTTTCTCCAAAACTATAACAGATGCAAGCTTGTCCTGTTTGGTGGAGATAATATTTAATAAAATAAGTAGAAATCTACTAAAAGTTTCGTTTGTTTATATTGCCATCCTGAGATAATCGTCTCCATGCTCCAAATCCATTTTAAAGCCATTTCAAAGGCATTTTGCGCATACATGAAATGAACACAATTTTCTCCAAAACTATAACACATGCAAGCTTGTCCTGTTTGGTGGAGATGATATTTAATAAAATAAGTAGAAATCCACTAAAAGTTTTGTTTGGTTATCTTGCAATCCCGAGATAATCGTCTCCATGCTCCAAATCCATTTTAAAGCCATTTTTAAGGCATTTCGCGCATACATGAAATGAACACATTTTTCTCCAAAACTATAACAGATGCAAGCTTGTCCTGTTTGGTGGAGATAATATTTAATAAAATAAGTAGAAATCTACTAAAAGTTTCGTTTGTTTATATTGCCATCCTGAGATAATCGTCTCCATGCTCCAAATCCATTTTAAAGCCATTTCAAAGGCATTTTGCGCATACATGAAATGAACACATTTTTCTCCAAAACTATAACACATGCAAGCTTGTCCTGTTTGGTGGAGATGATATTTAATAAAATAAGTAGAAATCCACTAAAAGTTTTGTTTGGTTATCTTGCAATCCCGAGATAATCGTCTCCATGCTCCAAATCCATTTTAAAGCCATTTTTAAGGCATTTCGCGCATACATGAAATGAACACATTTTTCTCCAAAACTATAACAGATGCAAGCTTGTCCTGTTTGGTGGAGATGATATTTAATAAAATAAGTAGAAATCCACTAAAAGTTTTGTTTGGTTATCTTGCAATCCCGAGATAATCGTCTCCATGCTCCAAATCCATTTTAAAGCCATTTTTAAGGCATTTCGCGCATACATGAAATGAACACATTTTTCTCCAAAACTATAACAGATGCAAGCTTGTCCTGTTTGGTGGAGATAATATTTAATAAAATAAGTAGAAATCTACTAAAAGTTTCGTTTGTTTATATTGCCATCCTGAGATAATCGTCTCCATGCTCCAAATCCATTTTAAAGCCATTTCAAAGGCATTTTGCGCATACATGAAATGAACACATTTTTCTCCAAAACTATAACACATGCAAGCTTGTCCTGTTTGGTGGAGATGATATTTAATAAAATAAGTAGAAATCCACTAAAAGTTTTGTTTGGTTATCTTGCAATCCCGAGATAATCGTCTCCATGCTCCAAATCCATTTTAAAGCCATTTTTAAGGCATTTCGCGCATACATGAAATGAACACATTTTTCTCCAAAACTATAACAGATGCAAGCTTGTCCTGTTTGGTGGAGATGATATTTAATAAAATAAGTAGAAATCCACTAAAAGTTTTGTTTGGTTATCTTGCAATCCCGAGATAATCGTCTCCATGCTCCAAATCCATTTTAAAGCCATTTTTAAGGCATTTCGCGCATACATGAAATGAACACATTTTTCTCCAAAACTATAACAGATGCAAGCTTGTCCTGTTTGGTGGAGATGATATTTAATAAAATAAGTAGAAATCCACTAAAAGTTTTGTTTGGTTATCTTGCAATCCCGAGATAATCGTCTCCATGCTCCAAATCCATTTTAAAGCCATTTTTAAGGCATTTCGCTGATACATGAAATGAACACATTTTTCTCCAAAACTATAATAGATGCAAGCTTGTCCTGTTTGGTGGAGATGATATTTAATAAAATAAGTAGAAATCCACTAAAAGTTTTGTTTGGTTATCTTGCAATCCCGAGATAATCGTCTCCATGCTCCAAATCCATTTTAAAGCCATTTTTAAGGCATTTCGCGCATACATGAAATGAACACATTTTTCTCCAAAACTATAACAGATGCAAGCTTGTTCTGTTTGGTGGAGATAATATTTAATAAAATAAGTAGAAATCTACTAAAAGTTTCGTTTGTTTATATTGCCATCCTGAGATAATCGTCTCCATGCTCCAAATCCATTTTAAAGCCATTTCAAAGGCATTTTGCGCATACATGAAATGAACACATTTTTCTCCAAAACTATAACAGATGCAAGCTTGTCCTGTTTGGTGGAGATGATATTTAATAAAATAAGTAGAAATCCACTAAAAGTTTTGTTTGGTTATCTTGCAATCCCGAGATAATCGTCTCCATGCTCCAAATCCATTTTAAAGCCATTTTTAAGGCATTTCGCGCATACATGAAATGAACACATTTTTCTCCAAAACTATAACAGATGCAAGCTTGTCCTGTTTGGTGGAGATGATATTTAATAAAATAAGTAGAAATCCACTAAAAGTTTTGTTTGGTTATCTTGCAATCCCGAGATAATCGTCTCCATGCTCCAAATCCATTTTAAAGCCATTTTTAAGGCATTTCGCGCATACATGAAATGAACACATTTTTCTCCAAAACTATAACAGATGCAAGCTTGTCCTGTTTGGTGGAGATGATATTTAATAAAATAAGTAGAAATCCACTAAAAGTTTTGTTTGGTTATCTTGCAATCCCGAGATAATCGTCTCCATGCTCCAAATCCATTTTAAAGCCATTTTTAAGGCATTTCGCGCATACATGAAATGAACACATTTTTCTCCAAAACTATAACAGATGCAAGCTTGTCCTGTTTGGTGGAGATGATATTTAATAAAATAAGTAGAAATCCACTAAACGTTTTGTTTGGTTATCTTGCAATCCCGAGATAATCGTCTCCATGCTCCAAATCCATTTTAAAGCCATTTTTAAGGCATTTCGCGCATACATGAAATGAACACATTTTTCTCCAAAACTATAACAGATGCAAGCTTGTCCTGTTTGGTGGAGATGATATTTAATAAAATAAGTAGAAATCCACTAAAAGTTTTGTTTGGTTATCTTGCAATCCCGAGATAATCGTCTCCATGCTCCAAATCCATTTTAAAGCCATTTTTAAGGCATTTCGCGCATACATGAAATGAACACATTTTTCTCCAAAACTATAACAGATGCAAGCTTGTCCTGTTTGGTGGAGATAATATTTAATAAAATAAGTAGAAATCTACTAAAAGTTTCGTTTGTTTATATTGCCATCCTGAGATAATCGTCTCCATGCTCCAAATCCATTTTAAAGCCATTTCAAAGGCATTTTGCGCATACATGAAATGAACACATTTTTCTCCAAAACTATAACACATGCAAGCTTGTCCTGTTTGGTGGAGATGATATTTAATAAAATAAGTAGAAATCCACTAAAAGTTTTGTTTGGTTATCTTGCAATCCCGAGATAATCGTCTCCATGCTCCAAATCCATTTTAAAGCCATTTTTAAGGCATTTCGCGCATACATGAAATGAACACATTTTTCTCCAAAACTATAACAGATGCAAGCTTGTCCTGTTTGGTGGAGATGATATTTAATAAAATAAGTAGAAAACCACTAAAAGTTTTGTTTGGTTATCTTGCAATCCCGAGATAATCGTCTCCATGCTCCAAATCCATTTTAAAGCCATTTTTAAGGCATTTCGCGCATACATGAAATGAACACATTTTTCTCCAAAACTATAACAGATGCAAGCTTGTCCTGTTTGGTGGAGATAATATTTAATAAAATAAGTAGAAATCTACTAAAAGTTTCGTTTGTTTATATTGCCATCCTGAGATAATCGTCTCCATGCTCCAAATCCATTTTAAAGCCATTTCAAATTCATTTTGCGCATACATGAAATGAACACATTTTTCTCCAAAACTATAACAGATGCAAGCTTGTCCTGTTTGGTGGAGATGATATTTATTAAAATAAGTAGAAATCCACTAAAAGTTTTGTTTGGTTATCTTGCAATCCCGAGATAATCGTCTCCATGCTCCAAATCCATTTTAAAGCCATTTTTAAGGCATTTCGCGCATACATGAAATGAACACATTTTTCTCCAAAACTATAACAGATGCAAGCTTGTCCTGTTTGGTGGAGATGATATTTAATAAAATAAGTAGAAATCCACTAAAAGTTTTGTTTGGTTATCTTGCAATCCCGAGATAATCGTCTCCATGCTCCAAATCCATTTTAAAGCCATTTTTAAGGCATTTCGCGCATACATGAAATGAACACATTTTTCTCCAAAACTATAACAGATGCAAGCTTGTCCTGTTTGGTGGAGATGATATTTAATAAAATAAGTAGAAATCCACTAAAAGTTTTGTTTGGTTATATTGCAATCCCGAGATAATCGTCTCCATGCTCCAAATCCATTTTAAAGCCATTTTTAAGGCATTTCGCGCATACATGAAATGAACACATTTTTCTCCAAAACTATAACAGATGCAAGCTTGTCCTGTTTGGTGGAGATGATATTTAATAAAATAAGTAGAAATCCACTAAAAGTTTTGTTTGGTTATCTTGCAATCCCGAGATAATCGTCTCCATGCTCCAAATCCATTTTAAAGCCATTTTTAAGGCATTTCGCGCATACATGAAATGAACACATTTTTCTCCAAAACTATAACAGATGCAAGCTTGTCCTGTTTGGTGGAGATGATATTTAATAAAATAAGTAGAAATCCACTAAAAGTTTTGTTTGGTTATCTTGCAATCCCGAGATAATCGTCTCCATGCTCCAAATCCATTTTAAAGCCATTTTTAAGGCATTTCGCGCATACATGAAATGAACACATTTTTCTCCAAAACTATAACAGATGCAAGCTTGTCCTGTTTGGTGGAGATGATATTTAATAAAATAAGTAGAAATCCACTAAAAGTTTTGTTTGGTTATCTTGCAATCCCGAGATAATCGTCTCCATGCTCCAAATCCATTTTAAAGCCATTTTTAAGGCATTTCGCGCATACATGAAATGAACACATTTTTCTCCAAAACTATAACAGATGCAAGCTTGTCCTGTTTGGTGGAGATGATATTTAATAAAATAAGTAGAAATCCACTAAAAGTTTTGTTTGGTTATCTTGCAATCCCGAGATAATCGTCTCCATGCTCCAAATCCATTTTAAAGCCATTTCAAAGGCATTTTGCGCATACATGAAATGAACACATTTTTCTCCAAAACTATAACACATGCAAGCTTGTCCTGTTTGGTGGAGATGATATTTAATAAAATAAGTAGAAATCCACTAAAAGTTTTGTTTGGTTATCTTGCAATCCCGAGATAATCGTCTCCATGCTCCAAATCCATTTTAAAGCCATTTTTAAAGCATTTCGCGCATACATGAAATGAACACATTTTTCTCCAAAACTATAACAGATGCAAGCTTGTCCTGTTTGGTGGAGATGATATTTAATAAAATAAGTAGAAATCCACTAAAAGTTTTGTTTGGTTATCTTGCAATCCCGAGATAATCGTCTCCATGCTCCAAATCCATTTTAAAGCCATTTTTAAGGCATTTCGCGCATACATGAAATGAACACATTTTTCTCCAAAACTATAACAGATGCAAGCTTGTCCTGTTTGGTGGAGATGATATTTAATAAAATAAGTAGAAATCCACTAAAAGTTTTGTTTGGTTATCTTGCAATCCCGAGATAATCGTCTCCATGCTCCAAATCCATTTTAAAGCCATTTTTAAGGCATTTCGCGCATACATGAAATGAACACATTTTTCTCCAAAACTATAACAGATGCAAGCTTGTCCTGTTTGGTGGAGATAATATTTAATAAAATAAGTAGAAATCTACTAAAAGTTTCGTTTGTTTATATTGTCATCCTGAGATAATCGTCTCCATGCTCCAAATCCATTTTAAAGCCATTTCAAAGGCATTTTGCGCATACATGAAATGAACACATTTTTCTCCAAAACTATAACAGATGCAAGCTTGTCCTGTTTGGTGGAGATGATATTTAATAAAATAAGTAGAAATCCACTAAAAGTTTTGTTTGGTTATCTTGCAATCCCGAGATAATCGTCTCCATGCTCCAAATCCATTTTAAAGCCATTTTTAAGGCATTTCGCGCATACATGAAATGAACACATTTTTCTCCAAAACTATAACAGATGCAAGCTTGTCCTGTTTGGTGGAGATGATATTTAATAAAATAAGTAGAAATCCACTAAACGTTTTGTTTGGTTATCTTGCAATCCCGAGATAATCGTCTCCATGCTCCAAATCCATTTTAAAGCCATTTTTAAGGCATTTCGCGCATACATGAAATGAACACATTTTTCTCCAAAACTATAACAGATGCAAGCTTGTCCTGTTTGGTGGAGATGATATTTAATAAAATAAGTAGAAATCCACTAAAAGTTTTGTTTGGTTATCTTGCAATCCCGAGATAATCGTCTCCATGCTCCAAATCCATTTTAAAGCCATTTTTAAGGCATTTCGCGCATACATGAAATGAACACATTTTTCTCCAAAACTATAACAGATGCAAGCTTGTCCTGTTTGGTGGAGATAATATTTAATAAAATAAGTAGAAATCTACTAAAAGTTTCGTTTGTTTATATTGCCATCCTGAGATAATCGTCTCCATGCTCCAAATCCATTTTAAAGCCATTTCAAAGGCATTTTGCGCATACATGAAATGAACACATTTTTCTCCAAAACTATAACACATGCAAGCTTGTCCTGTTTGGTGGAGATGATATTTAATAAAATAAGTAGAAATCCACTAAACGTTTTGTTTGGTTATCTTGCAATCCCGAGATAATCGTCTCCATGCTCCAAATCCATTTTAAAGCCATTTTTAAGGCATTTCGCGCATACATGAAATGAACACATTTTTCTCCAAAACTATAACAGATGCAAGCTTGTCCTGTTTGGTGGAGATGATATTTAATAAAATAAGTAGAAATCCACTAAAAGTTTTGTTTGGTTATCTTGCAATCCCGAGATAATCGTCTCCATGCTCCAAATCCATTTTAAAGCCATTTTTAAGGCATTTCGCGCATACATGAAATGAACACATTTTTCTCCAAAACTATAACAGATGCAAGCTTGTCCTGTTTGGTGGAGATAATATTTAATAAAATAAGTAGAAATCTACTAAAAGTTTCGTTTGTTTATATTGCCATCCTGAGATAATCGTCTCCATGCTCCAAATCCATTTTAAAGCCATTTCAAAGGCATTTTGCGCATACATGAAATGAACACATTTTTCTCCAAAACTATAACAGATGCAAGCTTGTCCTGTTTGGTGGAGATGATATTTATTAAAATAAGTAGAAATCCACTAAAAGTTTTGTTTGGTTATCTTGCAATCCCGAGATAATCGTCTCCATGCTCCAAATCCATTTTAAAGCCATTTTTAAGGCATTTCGCGCATACATGAAATGAACACATTTTTCTCCAAAACTATAACAGATGCAAGCTTGTCCTGTTTGGTGGAGATGATATTTAATAAAATAAGTAGAAATCCACTAAAAGTTTTGTTTGGTTATCTTGCAATCCCGAGATAATCGTCTCCATGCTCCAAATCCATTTTAAAGCCATTTTTAAGGCATTTCGCGCATACATGAAATGAACACATTTTTCTCCAAAACTATAACAGATGCAAGCTTGTCCTGTTTGGTGGAGATGATATTTAATAAAATAAGTAGAAATCCACTAAAAGTTTTGTTTGGTTATATTGCAATCCCGAGATAATCGTCTCCATGCTCCAAATCCATTTTAAAGCCATTTTTAAGGCATTTCGCGCATACATGAAATGAACACATTTTTCTCCAAAACTATAACAGATGCAAGCTTGTCCTGTTTGGTGGAGATGATATTTAATAAAATAAGTAGAAATCCACTAAAAGTTTTGTTTGGTTATCTTGCAATCCCGAGATAATCGTCTCCATGCTCCAAATCCATTTTAAAGCCATTTTTAAGGCATTTCGCGCACACATGAAATGAACACATTTTTCTCCAAAACTATAACAGATGCAAGCTTGTCCTGTTTGGTGGAGATGATATTTAATAAAATAAGTAGAAATCCACTAAAAGTTTTGTTTGGTTATCTTGCAATCCCGAGATAATCGTCTCCATACTCCAAATCCATTTTAAAGCCATTTTTAAGGCATTTCGCGCATACATGAAATGAACACATTTTTCTCCAAAACTATAACAGATGCAAGCTTGTCCTGTTTGGTGGAGATGATATTTAATAAAATAAGTAGAAATCCACTAAAAGTTTTGTTTGGTTATCTTGCAATCCCGAGATAATCGTCTCCATGCTCCAAATCCATTTTAAAGCCATTTTTAAGGCATTTCGCGCATACATGAAATGAACACATTTTTCTCCAAAACTATAACACATGCAAGCTTGTCCTGTTTGGTGGAGATGATATTTAATAAAATAAGTAGAAATCCACTAAAAGTTTTGTTTGGTTATCTTGCAATCCCGAGATAATCGTCTCCATGCTCCAAATCCATTTTAAAGCCATTTCAAAGGCATTTTGCGCATACATGAAATGAACACATTTTTCTCCAAAACTATAACACATGCAAGCTTGTCCTGTTTGGTGGAGATGATATTTAATAAAATAAGTAGAAATCCACTAAAAGTTTTGTTTGGTTATCTTGCAATCCCGAGATAATCGTCTCCATGCTCCAAATCCATTTTAAAGCCATTTTTAAGGCATTTCGCGCATACATGAAATGAACACATTTTTCTCCAAAACTATAACAGATGCAAGCTTGTCCTGTTTGGTGGAGATGATATTTAATAAAATAAGTAGAAATCCACTAAAAGTTTTGTTTGGTTATCTTGCAATCCCGAGATAATCGTCTCCATGCTCCAAATCCATTTTAAAGCCATTTTTAAAGCATTTTGCGCATTCATGAAATGAACACATTTTTCTCCAAAACTATAACAGATGCAAGCTTGTCCTGTTTGGTGGAGATGATATTTAATAAAATAAGTAGAAATCCACTAAAAGTTTTGTTTGGTTATCTTGCAATCCCGAGATAATCGTCTCCATGCTCCAAATCCATTTTAAAGCCATTTCAAAGGCATTTTGCGCATACATGAAATGAACACATTTTTCTCCAAAACTATAACAGATGCAAGCTTGTCCTGTTTGGTGGAGATAATATTTAATAAAAAAAGTAGAAATCTACTAAAAGTTTCGTTTGTTTATATTGCCATCCTGAGATAATCGTCTCCATGCTCCAAATCCATTTTAAAGCCATTTCAAAGGCATTTTGCGCATACATGAAATGAACACATTTTTCTCCAAAACTATAACACATGCAAGCTTGTCCTGTTTGGTGGAGATGATATTTAATAAAATAAGTAGAAATCCACTAAAAGTTTTGTTTGGTTATCTTGCAATTCCGAGATAATCGTCTCCATGCTCCAAATCCATTTTAAAGCCATTTTTAAGGCATTTCGCGCATACATGAAATGAACACATTTTTCTCCAAAACTATAACAGATGCAAGCTTGTCCTGTTTGGTGGAGATGATATTTAATAAAATAAGTAGAAATCCACTAAAAGTTTTGTTTGGTTATCTTGCAATCCCGAGATAATCGTCTCCATGCTCCAAATCCATTTTAAAGCCATTTTTAAGGCATTTCGCGCATACATGAAATGAACACATTTTTCTCCAAAACTTTAACAGATGCAAGCTTGTCCTGTTTGGTGGAGATAATATTTAATAAAATAAGTAGAAATCTACTAAAAGTTTCGTTTGTTTATATTGCCATCCTGAGATAATCGTCTCCATGCTCCAAATCCATTTTAAAGCCATTTCAAAGGCATTTTGCGCATACATGAAATGAACACATTTTTCTCCAAAACTATAACAGATGCAAGCTTGTCCTGTTTGGTGGAGATGATATTTATTAAAATAAGTAGAAATCCACTAAAAGTTTTGTTTGGTTATCTTGCAATCCCGAGATAATCGTCTCCATGCTCCAAATCCATTTTAAAGCCATTTTTAAGGCATTTCGCGCATACATGAAATGAACACATTTTTCTCCAAAACTATAACAGATGCAAGCTTGTCCTGTTTGGTGGAGATGATATTTAATAAAATAAGTAGAAATCCACTAAAAGTTTTGTTTGGTTATCTTGCAATCCCGAGATAATCGTCTCCATGTTCCAAATCCATTTTAAAGCCATTTTTAAGGCATTTCGCGCATACATGAAATGAACACATTTTTCTCCAAAACTATAACAGATGCAAGCTTGTCCTGTTTGGTGGAGATGATATTTAATAAAATAAGTAGAAATCCACTAAAAGTTTTGTTTGGTTATATTGCAATCCCGAGATAATCGTCTCCATGCTCCAAATCCATTTTAAAGCCATTTTTAAGGCATTTCGCGCATACATGAAATGAACACATTTTTCTCCAAAACTATAACAGAAGCTTGTCCTGTTTGGTGGAGATGATATTTAATAAAATAAGTAGAAATCCACTAAAAGTTTTGTTTGGTTATCTTGCAATCCCGAGATAATCGTCTCCATGCTCCAAATCCATTTTAAAGCCATTTCAAAGGCATTTTGCGCATACATGAAATGAACACATTTTTCTCCAAAACTATAACACATGCAAGCTTGTCCTGTTTGGTGGAGATGATATTTAATAAAATAAGTAGAAATCCACTAAAAGTTTTGTTTGGTTATCTTGCAATCCCGAGATAATCGTCTCCATGCTCCAAATCCATTTTAAAGCCATTTTTAAGGCATTTCGCGCATACATGAAATGAACACATTTTTCTCCAAAACTATAACAGATGCAAGCTTGTCCTGTTTGGTGGAGATGATATTTAATAAAATAAGTAGAAATCCACTAAAAGTTTTGTTTGGTTATCTTGCAATCCCGAGATAATCGTCTCCATGCTCCAAATCCATTTTAAAGCCATTTTTAAGGCATTTCGCGCATACATGAAATGAACACATTTTTCTCCAAAACTATAACAGATGCAAGCTTGTCCTGTTTGGTGGAGATGATATTTAATAAAATAAGTAAAAATCCACTAAAAGTTTTGTTTGGTTATCTTGCAATCCCGAGATAATCGTCTCCATGCTCCAAATCCATTTTAAAGCCATTTTTAAAGCATTTCGCGCATACATGAAATGAACACATTTTTCTCCAAAACTATAACAGATGCAAGCTTGTCCTGTTTGGTGGAGATGATATTTAATAAAATAAGTAGAAATCCACTAAAAGTTTTGTTTGGTTATCTTGCAATCCCGAGATAATCGTCTCCATGCTCCAAATCCATTTTAAAGCCATTTCAAAGGCATTTTGCGCATACATGAAATGAACACATTTTTCTCCAAAACTATAACAGATGCAAGCTTGTCCTGTTTGGTGGAGATAATATTTAATAAAATAAGTAGAAATCTACTAAAAGTTTCGTTTGTTTATATTGCCATCCTGAGATAATCGTCTCCATGCTCCAAATCCATTTTAAAGCCATTTCAAAGGCATTTTGCGCATACATGAAATGAACACATTTTTCTCCAAAACTATAACACATGCAAGCTTGTCCTGTTTGGTGGAGATGATATTTAATAAAATAAGTAGAAATCCACTAAAAGTTTTGTTTGGTTATCTTGCAATTCCGAGATAATCGTCTCCATGCTCCAAATCCATTTTAAAGCCATTTTTAAGGCATTTCGCGCATACATTAAATGAACACATTTTTCTCCAAAACTATAACAGATGCAAGCTTGTCCTGTTTGGTGGAGATGATATTTAATAAAATAAGTAGAAATCCACTAAAAGTTTTGTTTGGTTATCTTGCAATCCCGAGATAATCGTCTCCATGCTCCAAATCCATTTTAAAGCCATTTTTAAGGCATTTCGCGCATACATGAAATGAACACATTTTTCTCCAAAACTATAACAGATGCAAGCTTGTCCTGTTTGGTGGAGATAATATTTAATAAAATAAGTAGAAATCTACTAAAAGTTTCGTTTGTTTATATTGCCATCCTGAGATAATCGTCTCCATGCTCCAAATCCATTTTAAAGCCATTTCAAAGGCATTTTGCGCATACATGAAATGAACACATTTTTCTCCAAAACTATAACAGATGCAAGCTTGTCCTGTTTGGTGGAGATGATATTTATTAAAATAAGTAGAAATCCACTAAAAGTTTTGTTTGGTTATCTTGCAATCCCGAGATAATCGTCTCCATGCTCCAAATCCATTTTAAAGCCATTTTTAAGGCATTTCGCGCATACATGAAATGAACACATTTTTCTCCAAAACTATAACAGATGCAAGCTTGTCCTGTTTGGTGGAGATGATATTTAATAAAATAAGTAGAAATCCACTAAAAGTTTTATTTGGTTATCTTGCAATCCCGAGATAATCGTCTCCATGCTCCAAATCCATTTTAAAGCCATTTTTAAGGCATTTCGCGCATACATGAAATGAACACATTTTTCTCCAAAACTATAACAGATGCAAGCTTGTCCTGTTTGGTGGAGATGATATTTAATAAAATAAGTAGAAATCCACTAAAAGTTTTGTTTGGTTATCTTGCAATCCCGAGATAATCGTCTCCATGCTCCAAATCCATTTTAAAGCCATTTTTAAAGCATTTCGCGCATACATGAAATGAACACATTTTTCTCCAAAACTATAACAGATGCAAGCTTGTCCTGTTTGGTGGAGATGATATTTAATAAAATAAGTAGAAATCCACTAAAAGTTTTGTTTGGTTATCTTGCAATCCGGAGATAATCGTCTCCATGCTCCAAATCCATTTTAAAGCCATTTCAAAGGCATTTTGCGCATACATGAAATGAACACATTTTTCTCCAAAACTATAACACATGCAAGCTTGTCCTGTTTGGTGGAGATGATATTTAATAAAATAAGTAGAAATCCACTAAAAGTTTTGTTTGGTTATCTTGCAATCCCGAGATAATCGTCTCCATGCTCCAAATCCATTTTAAAGCCATTTTTAAGGCATTTCGCGCATACATGAAATGAACACATTTTTCTCCAAAACTATAACAGATGCAAGCTTGTCCTGTTTGGTGGAGATGATATTTAATAAAATAAGTAGAAATCCACTAAAAGGTTTGTTTGGTTATCTTGCAATCCCGAGATAATCGTCTCCATGCTCCAAATCCATTTTAAAGCCATTTTTAAGGCATTTCGCGCATACATGAAATGAACACATTTTTCTCCAAAACTATAACAGACGCAAGCTTGTCCTGTTTGGTGGAGATGATATTTAATAAAATAAGTAGAAATCCACTAAAAGTTTTGTTTGGTTATCTTGCAATCCCGAGATAATCGTCTCCATGCTCCAAATCCATTTTAAAGCCATTTTTAAGGCATTTCGCGCATACATGAAATGAACACATTTTTCTCCAAAACTATAACAGATGCAAGCTTGTCCTGTTTGGTGGAGATGATATTTAATAAAATAAGTAGAAATCCACTAAAAGTTTTGTTTGGTTATCTTGCAATCCCGAGATAATCGTCTCCATGCTCCAAATCCATTTTAAAGCCATTTTTAAGGCATTTCGCGCATACATGAAATGAACACATTTTTCTCCAAAACTATAACAGATGCAAGCTTGTCCTGTTTGGTGGAGATGATATTTAATAAAATAAGTAGAAATCCACTAAAAGTTTTGTTTGGTTATATTGCAATCCCGAGATAATCGTCTCCATGCTCCAAATCCATTTTAAAGCCATTTTTAAGGCATTTCGCGCATACATGAAATGAACACATTTTTCTCCAAAACTATAACAGATGCAAGCTTGTCCTGTTTCTTGGAGATGATATTTAATAAAATAAGTAGAAATCCACTAAAAGTTTTGTTTGGTTATCTTGCAATCCCGAGATAATCGTCTCCATGCTCCAAATCCATTTTAAAGCCATTTTTAAGGCATTTCGCGCATACATGAAATGAACACATTTTTCTCCAAAACTATAACAGATGCAAGCTTGTCCTGTTTGGTGGAGATAATATTTAATAAAATAAGTAGAAATCTACTAAAAGTTTCGTTTGTTTATATTGCCATCCTGAGATAATCGTCTCCATGCTCCAAATCCATTTTAAAGCCATTTCAAAGGCATTTTGCGCATACATGAAATGAACACATTTTTCTCCAAAACTATAACACATGCAAGCTTGTCCTGTTTGGTGGAGATGATATTTAATAAAATAAGTAGAAATCCACTAAAAGTTTTGTTTGGTTATCTTGCAATCCCGAGATAATCGTCTCCATGCTCCAAATCCATTTTAAAGCCATTTTTAAGGCATTTCGCGCATACATGAAATGAACACATTTTTCTCCAAAACTATAACAGATGCAAGCTTGTCCTGTTTGGTGGAGATGATATTTAATAAAATAAGTAGAAATCCACTAAAAGTTTTGTTTGGTTATCTTGCAATCCCGAGATAATCGTCTCCATGCTCCAAATCCATTTTAAAGCCATTTTTAAGGCATTTCGCGCATACATGAAATGAACACATTTTTCTCTAAAACTATAACAGATGCAAGCTTGTCCTGTTTGGTGGAGATGATATTTAATAAAATAAGTAGAAATCCACTAAAAGTTTTGTTTGGTTATCTTGCAATCCCGAGATAATCGTCTCCATGCTCCAAATCCATTTTAAAGCCATTTTTAAGGCATTTCGCGCATACATGAAATGAACACATTTTTCTCCAAAACTATAACAGATGCAAGCTTGTCCTGTTTGGTGGAGATAATATTTAATAAAATAAGTAGAAATCTACTAAAAGTTTCGTTTGTTTATATTGCCATCCTGAGATAATCGTCTCCATGCTCCAAATCCATTTTAAAGCCATTTCAAAGGCATTTTGCGCATACATGAAATGAACACATTTTTCTCCAAAACTATAACACATGCAAGCTTGTCCTGTTTGGTGGAGATGATATTTAATAAAATAAGTAGAAATCCACTAAAAGTTTTGTTTGGTTATCTTGCAATCCCGAGATAATCGTCTCCATGCTCCAAATCCATTTTAAAGCCATTTTTAAGGCATTTCGCGCATACATGAAATGAACACATTTTTCTCCAAAACTATAACAGATGCAAGCTTGTCCTGTTTGGTGGAGATGATATTTAATAAAATAAGTAGAAATCCACTAAAAGTTTTGTTTGGTTATCTTGCAATCCCGAGATAATCGTCTCCATGCTCCAAATCCATTTTAAAGCCATTTTTAAAGCATTTCGCGCATACATGAAATGAACACATTTTTCTCCAAAACTATAACAGATGCAAGCTTGTCCTGTTTGGTGGAGATGATATTTAATAAAATAAGTAGAAATCCACTAAAAGTTTTGTTTGGTTATCTTGCAATCCCGAGATAATCGTCTCCATGCTCCAAATCCATTTTAAAGCCATTTCAAAGGCATTTTGCGCATACATGAAATGAACACATTTTTCTCCAAAACTATAACACATGCAAGCTTGTCCTGTTTGGTGGAGATGATATTTAATAAAATAAGTGGAAATCCACTAAAAGTTTTGTTTGGTTATCTTGCAATCCCGAGATAATCGTCTCCATGCTCCAAATCCATTTTAAAGCCATTTTTAAGGCATTTCGCGCATACATGAAATGAACACATTTTTCTCCAAAACTATAACAGATGCAAGCTTGTCCTGTTTGGTGGAGATGATATTTAATAAAATAAGTAGAAATCCACTAAAAGTTTTGTTTGGTTATCTTGCAATCCCGAGATAATCGTCTCCATGCTCCAAATCCATTTTAAAGCCATTTTTAAGGCATTTCGCGCATACATGAAATGAACACATTTTTCTCCAAAACTATAACAGATGCAAGCTTGTCCTGTTTGGTGGAGATGATATTTAATAAAATAAGTAGAAATCCACTAAAAGTTTTGTTTGGTTATATTGCAATCCCGAGATAATCGTCTCCATGCTCCAAATCCATTTTAAAGCCATTTTTAAGGCATTTCGCGCATACATGAAATGAACACATTTTTCTCCAAAACTATAACAGATGCAAGCTTGTCCTGTTTCTTGGAGATGATATTTAATAAAATAAGTAGAAATCCACTAAAAGTTTTGTTTGGTTATCTTGCAATCCCGAGATAATCGTCTCCATGCTCCAAATCCATTTTAAAGCCATTTTTAAGGCATTTCGCGCATACATGAAATGAACACATTTTTCTCCAAAACTATAACAGATGCAAGCTTGTCCTGTTTGGTGGAGATAATATTTAATAAAATAAGTAGAAATCTACTAAAAGTTTCGTTTGTTTATATTGCCATCCTGAGATAATCGTCTCCATGCTCCAAATCCATTTTAAAGCCATTTCAAAGGCATTTTGCGCATACATGAAATGAACACATTTTTCTCCAAAACTATAACACATGCAAGCTTGTCCTGTTTGGTGGAGATGATATTTAATAAAATAAGTAGAAATCCACTAAAAGTTTTGTTTGGTTATCTTGCAATCCCGAGATAATCGTCTCCATGCTCCAAATCCATTTTAAAGCCATTTTTAAGGCATTTCGCGCATACATGAAATGAACACATTTTTCTCCAAAACTATAACAGATGCAAGCTTGTCCTGTTTGGTGGAGATGATATTTAATAAAATAAGTAGAAATCCACTAAAAGTTTTGTTTTGTTATCTTGCAATCCCGAGATAATCGTCTCCATGCTCCAAATCCATTTTAAAGCCATTTTTAAGGCATTTCGCGCATACATGAAATGAACACATTTTTCTCTAAAACTATAACAGATGCAAGCTTGTCCTGTTTGGTGGAGATGATATTTAATAAAATAAGTAGAAATCCACTAAAAGTTTTGTTTGGTTATCTTGCAATCCCGAGATAATCGTCTCCATGCTCCAAATCCATTTTAAAGCCATTTTTAAGGCATTTCGCGCATACATGAAATGAACACATTTTTCTCCAAAACTATAACAGATGCAAGCTTGTCCTGTTTGGTGGAGATAATATTTAATAAAATAAGTAGAAATCTACTAAAAGTTTCGTTTGTTTATATTGCCATCCTGAGATAATCGTCTCCATGCTCCAAATCCATTTTAAAGCCATTTCAAAGGCATTTTGCGCATACATGAAATGAACACATTTTTCTCCAAAACTATAACACATGCAAGCTTGTCCTGTTTGGTGGAGATGATATTTAATAAAATAAGTAGAAATCCACTAAAAGTTTTGTTTGGTTATCTTGCAATCCCGAGATAATCGTCTCCATGCTCCAAATCCATTTTAAAGCCATTTTTAAGGCATTTCGCGCATACATGAAATGAACACATTTTTCTCCAAAACTATAACAGATGCAAGCTTGTCCTGTTTGGTGGAGATGATATTTAATAAAATAAGTAGAAATCCACTAAAAGTTTTGTTTGGTTATCTTGCAATCCCGAGATAATCGTCTCCATGCTCCAAATCCATTTTAAAGCAATTTTTAAGGCATTTCGCGCATACATGAAATGAACACATTTTTCTCCAAAACTATAACAGATGCAAGCTTGTCCTGTTTGGTGGAGATGATATTTAATAAAATAAGTAGAAATCCACTAAAAGTTTTGTTTGGTTATCTTGCAATCCCGAGATAATCGTCTCCATGCTCCAAATCCATTTTAAAGCCATTTTTAAAGCATTTCGCGCATACATGAAATGAACACATTTTTCTCCAAAACTATAACAGATGCAAGCTTGTCCTGTTTGGTGGAGATGATATTTAATAAAATAAGTAGAAATCCACTAAAAGTTTTGTTTGGTTATCTTGCAATCCCGAGATAATCGTCTCCATGCTCCAAATCCATTTTAAAGCCATTTCAAAGGCATTTTGCGCATACATGAAATGAACACATTTTTCTCCAAAACTATAACACATGCAAGCTTGTCCTGTTTGGTGGAGATGATATTTAATAAAATAAGTGGAAATCCACTAAAAGTTTTGTTTGGTTATCTTGCAATCCCGAGATAATCGTCTCCATGCTCCAAATCCATTTTAAAGCCATTTTTAAGGCATTTCGCGCATACATGAAATGAACACATTTTTCTCCAAAACTATAACAGATGCAAGCTTGTCCTGTTTGGTGGAGATGATATTTAATAAAATAAGTAGAAATCCACTAAAAGTTTTGTTTGGTTATCTTGCAATCCCGAGATAATCGTCTCCATGCTCCAAATCCATTTTAAAGCCATTTTTAAGGCATTTCGCGCATACATGAAATGAACACATTTTTCTCCAAAACTATAACAGACGCAAGCTTGTCCTGTTTGGTGGAGATGATATTTAATAAAATAAGTAGAAATCCACTAAAAGTTTTGTTTGGTTATCTTGCAATCCCGAGATAATCGTCTCCATGCTCCAAATCCATTTTAAAGCCATTTTTAAGGCATTTCGCGCATACATGAAATGAACACATTTTTCTCCAAAACTATAACACATGCAAGCTTGTCCTGTTTGGTGGAGATGATATTTAATAAAATAAGTAGAAATCCACTAAAAGTTTTGTTTGGTTATCTTGCAATCCCGAGATAATCGTCTCCATGCTCCAAATCCATTTTAAAGCCATTTTTAAGGCATTTCGCGCATACATGAAATGAACACATTTTTCTCCAAAACTATAACAGATGCAAGCTTGTCCTGTTTGGTGGAGATGATATTTAATAAAATAAGTAGAAATCCACTAAAAGTTTTGTTTGGTTATCTTGCAATCCCGAGATAATCGTCTCCATGCTCCAAATCCATTTTAAAGCCATTTTTAAGGCATTTCGCGCATACATGAAATGAACACATTTTTCTCCAAAACTATAACAGATGCAAGCTTGTCCTGTTTGGTGGAGATGATATTTAATAAAATAAGTAGAAATCCACTAAAAGTTTTGTTTGGTTATCTTGCAATCCCGAGATAATCGTCTCCATGCTCCAAATCCATTTTAAAGCCATTTTTAAAGCATTTCGCGCATACATGAAATGAACACATTTTTCTCCAAAACTATAACAGATGCAAGCTTGTCCTGTTTGGTGGAGATGATATTTAATAAAATAAGTAGAAATCCACTAAAAGTTTTGTTTGGTTATCTTGCAATCCCGAGATAATCGTCTCCATGCTCCAAATCCATTTTAAAGCCATTTCAAAGGCATTTTGCGCATACATGAAATGAACACATTTTTCTCCAAAACTATAACACATGCAAGCTTGTCCTGTTTGGTGGAGATGATATTTAATAAAATAAGTAGAAATCCACTAAAAGTTTTGTTTGGTTATCTTGCAATCCCGAGATAATCGTCTCCATGCTCCAAATCCATTTTAAAGCCATTTTTAAGGCATTTCGCGCATACATGAAATGAACACATTTTTCTCCAAAACTATAACAGACGCAAGCTTGTCCTGTTTGGTGGAGATGATATTTAATAAAATAAGTAGAAATCCACTAAAAGTTTTGTTTGGTTATCTTGCAATCCCGAGATAATCGTCTCCATGCTCCAAATCCATTTTAAAGCCATTTTTAAGGCATTTCGCGCATACATGAAATGAACACATTTTTCTCCAAAACTATAACAGATGCAAGCTTGTCCTGTTTGGTGGAGATGATATTTAATAAAATAAGTAGAAATCCACTAAAAGTTTTGTTTGGTTATCTTGCAATCCCGAGATAATCGTCTCCATGCTCCAAATCCATTTTAAAGCCATTTTTAAAGCATTTCGCGCATACATGAAATGAACACATTTTTCTCCAAAACTATAACAGATGCAAGCTTGTCCTGTTTGGTGGAGATGATATTTAATAAAATAAGTAGAAATCCACTAAAAGTTTTGTTTGGTTATCTTGCAATCCCGAGATAATCGTCTCCATGCTCCAAATCCATTTTAAAGCCATTTCAAAGGCATTTTGCGCATACATGAAATGAACACATTTTTCTCCAAAACTATAACACATGCAAGCTTGTCCTGTTTGGTGGAGATGATATTTAATAAAATAAGTAGAAATCCACTAAAAGTTTTGTTTGGTTATCTTGCAATCCCGAGATAATCGTCTCCATGCTCCAAATCCATTTTAAAGCCATTTTTAAGGCATTTCGCGCATACATGAAATGAACACATTTTTCTCCAAAACTATAACAGATGCAAGCTTGTCCTGTTTGGTGGAGATGATATTTAATAAAATAAGTAGAAATCCACTAAAAGTTTTGTTTGGTTATCTTGCAATCCCGAGATAATCGTCTCCATGCTCCAAATCCATTTTAAAGCCATTTTTAAGGCATTTCGCGCATACATGAAATGAACACATTTTTCTCCAAAACTATAACAGACGCAAGCTTGTCCTGTTTGGTGGAGATGATATTTAATAAAATAAGTAGAAATCCACTAAAAGTTTTGTTTGGTTATCTTGCAATCCCGAGATAATCGTCTCCATGCTCCAAATCCATTTTAAAGCCATTTTTAAGGCATTTCGCGCATACATGAAATGAACACATTTTTCTCCAAAACTATAACACATGCAAGCTTGTCCTGTTTGGTGGAGATGATATTTAATAAAATAAGTAGAAATCCACTAAAAGTTTTGTTTGGTTATCTTGCAATCCCGAGATAATCGTCTCCATGCTCCAAATCCATTTTAAAGCCATTTTTAAGGCATTTCGCGCATACATGAAATGAACACATTTTTCTCCAAAACTATAACAGATGCAAGCTTGTCCTGTTTGGTGGAGATGATATTTAATAAAATAAGTAGAAATCCACTAAAAGTTTTGTTTGGTTATCTTGCAATCCCGAGATAATCGTCTCCATGCTCCAAATCCATTTTAAAGCCATTTTTAAGGCATTTCGCGCATACATGAAATGAACACATTTTTCTCCAAAACTATAACAGATGCAAGCTTGTCCTGTTTGGTGGAGATGATATTTAATAAAATAAGTAGAAATCCACTAAAAGTTTTGTTTGGTTATCTTGCAATCCCGAGATAATCGTCTCCATGCTCCAAATCCATTTTAAAGCCATTTTTAAAGCATTTCGCGCATACATGAAATGAACACATTTTTCTCCAAAACTATAACAGATGCAAGCTTGTCCTGTTTGGTGGAGATGATATTTAATAAAATAAGTAGAAATCCACTAAAAGTTTTGTTTGGTTATCTTGCAATCCCGAGATAATCGTCTCCATGCTCCAAATCCATTTTAAAGCCATTTCAAAGGCATTTTGCGCATACATGAAATGAACACATTTTTCTCCAAAACTATAACACATGCAAGCTTGTCCTGTTTGGTGGAGATGATATTTAATAAAATAAGTAGAAATCCACTAAAAGTTTTGTTTGGTTATCTTGCAATCCCGAGATAATCGTCTCCATGCTCCAAATCCATTTTAAAGCCATTTTTAAGGCATTTCGCGCATACATGAAATGAACACATTTTTCTCCAAAACTATAACAGATGCAAGCTTGTCCTGTTTGGTGGAGATGATATTTAATAAAATAAGTAGAAATCCACTAAAAGTTTTGTTTGGTTATCTTGCAATCCCGAGATAATCGTCTCCATGCTCCAAATCCATTTTAAAGCCATTTTTAAGGCATTTCGCGCATACATGAAATGAACACATTTTTCTCCAAAACTATAACAGACGCAAGCTTGTCCTGTTTGGTGGAGATGATATTTAATAAAATAAGTAGAAATCCACTAAAAGTTTTGTTTGGTTATCTTGCAATCCCGAGATAATCATCTCCATGCTCCAAATCCATTTTAAAGCCATTTTTAAGGCATTTCGCGCATACATGAAATGAACACATTTTTCTCCAAAACTATAACAGATGCAAGCTTGTCCTGTTTGGCGGAGATGATATTTAATAAAATAAGTAGAAATCCACTAAAAGTTTTGTTTGGTTATCTTGCAATCCCGAGATAATCGTCTCCATGCTCCAAATCCATTTTAAAGCCATTTTTAAGGCATTTCGCGCATACATGAAATGAACACATTTTTCTCCAAAACTATAACAGATGCAAGCTTGTCCTGTTTGGTGGAGATGATATTTAATAAAATAAGTAGAAATCCACTAAAAGTTTTGTTTGGTTATCTTGCAATCCCGAGATAATCGTCTCCATGCTCCAAATCCATTTTAAAGCCATTTCAAAGGCATTTTGCGCATACATGAAATGAACACATTTTTCTCCAAAACTATAACACATGCAAGCTTGTCCTGTTTGGTGGAGATGATATTTAATAAAATAAGTAGAAATCCACTAAAAGTTTTGTTTGGTTATCTTGCAATCCCGAGATAATCGTCTCCATGCTCCAAATCCATTTTAAAGCCATTTTTAAGGCATTTCGCGCATACATGAAATGAACACATTTTTCTCCAAAACTATAACAGATGCAAGCTTGTCCTGTTTGGTGGAGATGATATTTAATAAAATAAGTAGAAATCCACTAAAAGTTTTGTTTGGTTATCTTGCAATCCCGAGATAATCGTCTCCATGCTCCAAATCCATTTTAAAGCCATTTTTAAGGCATTTCGCGCATACATGAAATGAACACATTTTTCTCCAAAACTATAACAGACGCAAGCTTGTCCTGTTTGGTGGAGATGATATTTAATAAAATAAGTAGAAATCCACTAAAAGTTTTGTTTGGTTATCTTGCAATCCCGAGATAATCATCTCCATGCTCCAAATCCATTTTAAAGCCATTTTTAAGGCATTTCGCGCATACATGAAATGAACACATTTTTCTCCAAAACTATAACAGATGCAAGCTTGTCCTGTTTGGTGGAGATGATATTTAATAAAATAAGTAGAAATCCACTAAAAGTTTTGTTTGGTTATCCTGCAATCCCGAGATAATCGTCTCCATGCTCCAAATCCATTTTAAAGCCATTTTTAAGGCATTTCGCGCATACATGAAATGAACACATTTTTCTCCAAAACTATAACAGATGCAAGCTTGTCCTGTTTGGTGGAGATGATATTTAATAAAATAAGTAGAAATCCACTAAAAGTTTTGTTTGGTTATCTTGCAATCCCGAGATAATCGTCTCCATGCTCCAAATCCATTTTAAAGCCATTTCAAAGGCATTTTGCGCATACATGAAATGAACACATTTTTCTCCAAAACTATAACACATGCAAGCTTGTCCTGTTTGGTGGAGATGATATTTAATAAAATAAGTAGAAATCCACTAAAAGTTTTGTTTGGTTATCTTGCAATCCCGAGATAATCGTCTCCATGCTCCAAATCCATTTTAAAGCCATTTTTAAGGCATTTCGCGCATACATGAAATGAACACATTTTTCTCCAAAACTATAACAGATGCAAGCTTGTCCTGTTTGGTGGAGATGATATTTAATAAAATAAGTAGAAATCCACTAAAAGTTTTGTTTGGTTATCTTGCAATCCCGAGATAATCGTCTCCATGCTCCAAATCCATTTTAAAGCCATTTTTAAGGCATTTCGCGCATACATGAAATGAACACATTTTTCTCCAAAACTATAACAGACGCAAGCTTGTCCTGTTTGGTGGAGATGATATTTAATAAAATAAGTAGAAATCCACTAAAAGTTTTGTTTGGTTATCTTGCAATCCCGAGATAATCGTCTCCATGCTCCAAATCCATTTTAAAGCCATTTTTAAGGCATTTCGCGCATACATGAAATGAACACATTTTTCTCCAAAACTATAACAGATGCAAGCTTGTCCTGTTTGGTGGAGATGATATTTAATAAAATAAGTAGAAATCCACTAAAAGTTTTGTTTGGTTATCTTGCAATCCCGAGATAATCGTCTCCATGCTCCAAATCCATTTTAAAGCCATTTTTAAGGCATTTCGCGCATACATGAAATGAACACATTTTTCTCCAAAACTATAACAGATGCAAGCTTGTCCTGTTTGGTGGAGATGATATTTAATAAAATAAGTAGAAATCCACTAAAAGTTTTGTTTGGTTATCTTGCAATCCCGAGATAATCGTCTCCATGCTCCAAATCCATTTTAAAGCCATTTCAAAGGCATTTTGCGCATACATGAAATGAACACATTTTTCTCCAAAACTATAACACATGCAAGCTTGTCCTGTTTGGTGGAGATGATATTTAATAAAATAAGTAGAAATCCACTAAAAGTTTTGTTTGGTTATCTTGCAATCCCGAGATAATCGTCTCCATGCTCCAAATCCATTTTAAAGCCATTTTTAAGGCATTTCGCGCATACATGAAATGAACACATTTTTCTCCAAAACTATAACAGATGCAAGCTTGTCCTGTTTGGTGGAGATGATATTTAATAAAATAAGTAGAAATCCACTAAAAGTTTTGTTTGGTTATCTTGCAATCCCGAGATAATCGTCTCCATGCTCCAAATCCATTTTAAAGCCATTTTTAAGGCATTTCGCGCATACATGAAATGAACACATTTTTCTCCAAAACTATAACAGACGCAAGCTTGTCCTGTTTGGTGGAGATGATATTTAATAAAATAAGTAGAAATCCACTAAAAGTTTTGTTTGGTTATCTTGCAATCCCGAGATAATCGTCTCCATGCTCCAAATCCATTTTAAAGCCATTTTTAAGGCATTTCGCGCATACATGAAATGAACACATTTTTCTCCAAAACTATAACACATGCAAGCTTGTCCTGTTTGGTGGAGATGATATTTAATAAAATAAGTAGAAATCCACTAAAAGTTTTGTTTGGTTATCTTGCAATCCCGAGATAATCGTCTCCATGCTCCAAATCCATTTTAAAGCCATTTTTAAGGCATTTCGCGCATACATGAAATGAACACATTTTTCTCCAAAACTATAACAGATGCAAGCTTGTCCTGTTTGGTGGAGATGATATTTAATAAAATAAGTAGAAATCCACTAAAAGTTTTGTTTGGTTATCTTGCAATCCGAGATAATCGTCTCCATGCTCCAAATCCATTTTAAAGCCATTTTTAAGGCATTTCGCGCATACATGAAATGAACACATTTTTCTCCAAAACTATAACAGATGCAAGCTTGTCCTGTTTGGTGGAGATGATATTTAATAAAATAAGTAGAAATCCACTAAAAGTTTTGTTTGGTTATCTTGCAATCCCGAGATAATCGTCTCCATGCTCCAAATCCATTTTAAAGCCATTTTTAAGGCATTTCGCGCATACATGAAATGAACACATTTTTCTCCAAAACTATAACACATGCAAGCTTGTCCTGTTTGGTGGAGATGATATTTAATAAAATAAGTAGAAATCCACTAAAAGTTTTGTTTGGTTATCTTGCAATCCCGAGATAATCGTCTCCATGCTCCAAATCCATTTTAAAGCCATTTTTAAGGCATTTCGCGCATACATGAAATGAACACATTTTTCTCCAAAACTATAACAGATGCAAGCTTGTCCTGTTTGGTGGAGATGATATTTAATAAAATAAGTAGAAATCCACTAAAAGTTTTGTTTGGTTATCTTGCAATCCCGAGATAATCGTCTCCATGCTCCCAAATCCATTTTAAAGCCATTTTAAAGGCATTTCGCGCATACATGAAATGAACACATTTTTCTCCAAAACTATAACAGATGCAAGCTTGTCCTGTTTGGTGGAGATGATATTTAATAAAATAAGTAGAAATCCACTAAAAGTTTTGTTTGGTATCTTGCAATCCCGAGATAATCGTCTCCATGCTCCAAATCCATTTTAAAGCCATTTCAAAGGCATTTTGCGCATACATGAAATGAACACATTTTTCTCCAAAACTATAACACATGCAAGCTTGTCCTGTTTGGTGGAGATGATATTTAATAAAATAAGTAGAAATCCACTAAAAGTTTTGTTTGGTTAT